>NC_041385.1:515760547-515768046 GCF_002162155.2 Triticum dicoccoides
CCGCCGGCGCGCCGCCGAGCCGCCCGTGCTGGTCGCCGCCTCCGCCAGATCCCCGCTGCCTCGCTGTCGCCTCCGACTTCTCCCGCCGAAGCTCTCCGCCGCCATGGCCTCGCCCGATCTGGCCTCGCCTCGGCCAGATCTGGCGCCGCAGCCTCAGATCCGCGCGCCCCGGGCGCCGCCGCGCCTGCGACCTCGTCCACCGCCGTTTGCCGTCGCCGCTGCTGTGCAGGATCGGGAGGATCCCGATCCGCGCCTCCCCGTCCAGGCCCAGCTTCCCGCGGCCCAATCGGCCTTCCCGCGTCCTGGGCCGAAGCCCGCTATGGTGAGCCCAGCCCCAAGTCTGCCTACGTAATGCCCGGTCGTCGTTTAGACTATATAGCGCTCGTTGATTTTTTTCAGGAATACTGCCAAGTCCCCGAATCTGCAGTAATTTTCATGCCATGTTCATGCCATCATATCTATGCATTCGTAGCTCCGTTTTGTGCGTGTAATATGTCAAATTGTTCGGCTCGACGAGTACATCATTTCATTCCATTGCATCATATTCATTTGAGATCATCTTGATGCCTGAATCATCGTTGTAAGAGTGCTTCATGATGTTTTCTGCTGTCTATTATCAGAACGAGCTCTTTTGTCATTTTTGCCATGATTGATGTGTGCATCCTATGACGTTGATGTCTACATTTGTTTTGAACTATACCATGTCTTCTTTACAGAGGTGCTTACTATGTATTTTGTGATCAATGTGGTGACTAGCACAAGCATGCAAACTAGGCATCGTGATGTTGCTGATATTAGTCCCTGTTCTGCTATTATTTTGATGCCTTGTAAACTTGATGCTACAGAGAGATCCATGCATATTTTTAGATACTTCATTAAGGATGTTTTGAACATATGGTTGTTGTCTATCCATACCTTCCCTTTATTGCAATTATGGAGTAGTCTAGCATGTCATTTTCATGCTCTACTTTTGCTTCAAAATGTTTCCTGGCAGATTGTGTACATGTTATTCAATTTGGTTGTAGTTGAACCTTGCATGCTATGGACTTGTTCTTGCCTTGGTTGGTTACACAAACATGTCTTATTGATGATGCTATGCTTATATTCTCATGCAATGACTTGTGGTGAGTGAATCGAGCTTGTTAAGTAGGGTACATGATGTTGCTGTTTTGCTAGGTTGAATCTGTTATTTCGTGATGCTATATAAACATGTTGCTACTAATCATTCTATGCATAATCTGGAGATGATCACTAAATATGTTTTGTTCTACATGTCATCCTCTATCCATCCATGCCCCTGGTAGAATTTATAGCTTGCTGTAGCTTGTTCATATCGTGCTCTAAAGTTGCTTCATAATGTTGTTGTCAGCCTGTTAACATTAAGTTCAGTTGTTACCATGTGTTTTGCTAGTGTTCCATGCACCCTATGACCTTGCTATTGCCATACTTAGCTTCAAAAATATGTCTTCTTACTGTTGGGTGCCTTGCCATGCCATGTGTTGCTCTGTGGTGAGTGGTACAAGCTCATAAACATGCCTTCATAATTCTGTTTCTGCTATGTATGAATCTGTAATATAACTTGCTATGTTTACGTGAGTGCCATCATACTTTCTAATCCTTTTTGGCTTATGGTCAGTAAGGGACTTTTGATCTATGAAATTAGTAGATTCATGCCATGCCTTTGTTTGCCATGATAAGTTCCTGTAACATGTTGTTTGATAGCTCTGAACATTGCATCGTGATGTTATTTTCTGCAAAGTCTGAAATTGTTATAACTTGCAATCTTACCATGTGTGTTTGGGTATGTTCTAATGTTTTATGGAGATAGCTCAGTGTTCATGTTTTGTTATGCTTTACCTGTACATCATGCCCATGTCTTTTGTTTTCATGTTGAGATGATGTAGCATGTTGTTTTGGTGCTTGCAATATGCCTAGTTGCTGTTTTGGACAGATTGTTGCTATAACTTGTAGTGTGCATGTGTTGAACTGTTGCTCCGTTTCGAATGTGCTCTATATGAAACTTTCTTAGAATTGCATGTAGTTCCATATTATCATGTTGCATCTTTGTTTTGAGGTGTTTGCTTGATGTTTGTATGCATTTTGCTTCAATGCCAGGTTTAACTTGTTTTGCTCATATCTTCTAGGCCGTAGCTCCGAACTAAAGGAACTTTATATGTAACTTGACTATAATCTCGTGTAGATCATCTTTGTGCATCTTAACTTGCTGTTTAACAACTTGAACATAAGGTTTGTTCAGATCTGGACCAATTTTGAAATTTGCATATGAGGACTTACCGGTTTAGTTCTATGTTGTTCCCGGTCTCATTTAAACTCGCCTGGATGTGTTGTTCTTGTGTGCAACATCTCTTGCCATGAGTAGCCTCATGTAGTTTTGTCATGCATCATGCTTGTTTTGCATCATGCCTTGTTCATGTGTGGTGTGTTTACTATGTTGTATGCTTCTTTTCGATAGTTCCTGTTTCGTTGCGATCGTGAGGATTCGTTCGTCTACGCTTGGTTCGTCTTCGTGGCTTCATCCGTTCGTCTTCTTCATGGACTCGTTCTTCTTCCTTGCAGGATTTCAGGCAAGATGACCGTTACCCTGGATCTCACTACTATCATTGCTATGCTAGTTGCTTCGTTCTATCCCTATGATGCGCTACCTATCACCTGTTTATCAAGCCATCCCAAATTGCCATGAACCTCTAACATTTGCCACCTTTCCTACGCAAATCATTGTTTGGCTATGTTACCGCTTTGCTCAGCCCTCTTATAGCGTTGCTAGTTGTAGGTGAAGTTGAAGATTTCTCCATGGTGGACAGGATTTTTGGTTGGGATATCACAATATCTCTTATATTATGAATGCATCTATATACTTGGTAAAGGGTGGAACACTCGGCCTTTTGCTTAGTGTTTTGTTCCACTCTTGCTGCCCTAGTTTCCGTCATACCGGTGTTATGTTCCCGGATTTTGCGTTCCTTACGCAGTCGGGTGATTTATGGGACCCCCTTGACAGTTCGCTTTGAATAAAACTCCTCTAGCAAGGCCCAACCTTGGTTTTACCATTTGCCTCACCACCACCTATACCTTTCCCTTGGGTCGGCCAACCCGAGGGTCATCTTTATTTTACCCCCCCCCCCCGGGCCAGTGCTTGTCTAAGTGTTGGTCCGAACCGAGCGATGTCCGGCGCCCCCTGGGCAACCAGGGTCTATGCCAACCCGACGTCTGGCTCATCCGGTGTGCCCTGAGAACGAGATATGTGCAACTCCTATCGGGATTTGTCGGCACAACGGGAGGCTTTGCTGGTCGTGTTTTACCATTGTTGAAATGTCTTGTAAACCGGGATTCTGAGTCTGATCAGGTCTTCCTTGGAGAAGGTCTATTCCTTCGTTGATCGCGAGAGCTTGTCATGGGCTAAGTTGGGACAACCCTGCAGGGTATAATCTTTCAAAAGCCGTGCCTGCGGTTATAGGCAGATGGGAATTTGTTAATGTCCGGTTGTAGATAACTTGACACCAGATCCGAATTAAAACGCATCAACCGCGTGTGTAGCCGTGATGATCTCTTTTCGGCGGAGTCCGGGAAGTGAACACGGTCTTTGGGTTATGTCTGACGTAAGTAGGAGTTCAGGATCACTTCTTGATCATTACTAGTTGACGACCGTTCTGCTTGCTCTCTTCTCGCTCTTATTTGCGTATGTTAGCCACCATATATGCTTAGTCGCTGCTGTAGCCTCACCACTTTACCCCTTCCATTCCCTTTAAGCTTTGCTAGTCTTGATACCCATGGTACTGGGATTGCTGAGTCCTCGTGGCTCATAGATTACTACAACAACAGTTGCAGGTACGGGTTGTGCGATGATCATGACGCGAGAGCGATGCTTGCTTGCGTTGAGTTCTTCTTTTGCTTCTTCGATCAGGGGATAGGTTCCAGGTCGGCAGCCTGGGCTAGCAAGGTGGATGTCGTTTGAGTTTCTGTTTGTGTTTCATCCGTAGTCGGATGATGCTTATATGTATTATGATGTTGTATTCGTGTGGCATTGTATGCCTTATGTATGTATCCCCATCTATTATGTAATGTTGATGTAATGATATCCACCTTGCAAAAGCGTTTCAATATGCGGGTCTATCCTTGGTGGGACCTTCGAGTTCCTTTTGGATAGGGTCGCATATTGGGCGTGACAAGTTGGTATCAGAGCCTCGACCGGCCCTAGGAGCCCCCTTGATTGATCGTGTAGTTTGGCCGATGTTGAGTCTAGAATAAACTGTTTTCGGAGTCTAGTGATATCGGAGAGTAGGAATTCTTTTTACTCCTCAGCCCCTTCGCCGCTCTGGTGAGGAATCTTGATGTAGGTGTTTTGAATTACTCCTCTTCCCCTTCAAATTTTTCTTTAGGATCACGCAGTTGGTTTTTTGATCGTTGGTTCTCAGCTCTTTTGATCCGGTGCATTTCTCGTCAAGTCGACTCGAGCCTCTTCATCTTTGAGTTCAATCCTTAGTTGTTTTCTTTCCCACCCGCCCACCCCTCTTATTCTCCGAGCCGGAGTCCGTAATCGAGTATCCTTCCTACTCGTGCGAAGTCTTTGCTTTTCTTTCCTCAATGATTTCAACCGGTGTTTCCTCTTTAAGATATTCGTCTTTTCCCCTTCCAAGTTGCCTTTGTTTTTCCCGCCCTCCCACCCCTTTTCTTCTCGGAGCTTGAGTCTATTTCGACCATCAATTTTCATTCGTGCGGAGCCTCTTCAGTCTTTCGTCAATTATTTCAACCGGTGAATTCTCGTCTCGGTGGATATTCTTCATCTCTTTTCTTTCCGGTGGATTCAATTCAAGTTTTTCGGGTTGATCATATCCTTTTCCTTGAAGTGTTTTCCTTGCTCATTTGCATCTCGCCATTCAATCATTCTGGAGTATTCAAGACATCTCAGAAGATTCGTCTGTGTTCAAATTAATTCGAGGTTGCCACCTCATTTAAATATTTCAATTGTGCCAGTGCATCATCTATCTCTTCAACATCCCTTCCCAACGGTGTTTCTCTTCAGTGGGCCCTAACCCACAGGTTTTTTCCCAGGATCTTACCTGACTCTTCTATTTCCCCGGAGTTATTCTAAATTCTTTTCAAGTCTGACATAAGAATGAATTTCATCAGTCAGATGCCTTTCCAAGATCGTTTTCAAACTCTTTTCATTGTTGGCTCAACCCCTTCGCTTTTCATTCTTTCGGAGGATCTCAGTATTTTTGGTGGTGTTTCTCATCGTCATTTGAAGACCGAAGAAGAGTTTTCCTCTAAATCTTGTCTGTTCTCTTGAAGATTCATGGTTCTAGTTTCATGCTATCATCTCGAATTATTCCATCTGTTAGATATTCTTTCTTACCCATCCGGAGTATGTCAGAAGTTGTTTTTCCGTTTCTTCCACCGGAGGCCATCATTCCAGTTATCATTCTCTATTTATCCCGGTGCTTCATTCAAGTGTTCTTTAATAAGCTCAAGATCTCTGTGTTCTTTTGCATCTAATCCCCTCTAGCATATTTGTTCTTCTAATTCTTCCGGTGATTATCTCTCTTTCATCAGTCATTTTCGAATTCTTACAGTGGTTCATTCAGATTCTTTTTCCTTTGTTTATCATATTAATTCATTCGATCTTTCCAATCCTACCGGTGGTTCATGAAGACCTTCTCAAGTTTTGTGCTATCCCTTCTCTATCCTTTTTCAAGAAGAATAAGTAGTATGCCAAATCCATTGTTGGTCATCAATTTAATTTGATGAAGGATAAGCATACAATAAATCTTATTCTTATTTCATCCAAGTGATTAATCACTTCCTTCGGAGTTTGTTCTTGATGAATAAATTCTAGTTCCAAGTGTTTTTCATCTTTTCTTTTTCGGAGTTCAATTTTCCTCAGCCATTTCATCGGTAACCCCATCTAAATCATCGCAAGGCTCATCGTATTCTTTCTTCCTTCATTCCATCTCATCATCCTTTTGTTACTGGAGTTCTTCATGGTGGTTCTTCATGATTTAATTCATTCCTCAGGTGTTCATCAAGATTCTTGTTCAAAGAGTTCTAGTATCTTCCTTCTTGCTTCTCAAAGTGCAATTAATTCTCCGTATTATTTTGAAGTGGAGTTTTGCATTTCTTCGTTCTTCTCAGATGTCCAATCATTTCCGTTTGTGGTCGGTTATCACCTCATAATTTTGAGATGTTTTCCATAAGTCCACATCAAGCTTATTCTTTCATTGTTAATTTTCTCAACAACTCCGTTCAACCTTTCCTTCTAAGTTATTTTCATTCAATTCTTTCGGAGGCATTGCATTGTTCATCTCGTCAAGTGTCATCCCATCTTGTGAAGTTCGTGTTCTATTCTTTCCATGTTCAATCAGACAGCTGCCTAAATCCTTTCAGTCTTATTCGTTTCTTATCTCGTTCTAACCGGAGTGCTTTCATAATCTATCTGAGTCCGTGAGCTTTCGATTCTCGTCATTCTCGTCGTTCCTCTCTTTTTTCTCGAGTGCTCTCGATTCTTTGCTTCTTCTCGAGTTCTTGCTTCACCTCATCCCTTTTTCTCTTCCGTCTCGGTCCTAAGATCTCGGGACGAGATCTCTTGTTAGTGGAGGAGTGTTGTAACGCCCCGGATCCGATGCGCCAGGTGTCTGCCAGTTATTTGCCGTCATTGCCATGTCTTTTGCTTGCGTGTTGCATTTTATCATGTCATCATGTGCATTTCATTTTGCATACGTGTTCGTCTCATGCATCCGAGCATTTTCCCCATTGTCCGTTTTGCAATCCGGCACTCCTATGCTCTCCGGCGTTCCCCTTTTTGTCTCCTGTTGTGAGTGGGTGTTAAACTTTCTCGGAATGGACCGAGTCTTGCCAAGCGGACTTGGTATACCACCGGTAGACCGCCTGTCATGTTTCGTGCCATTTGGAGGTCGTTTGATACTCCAACGGTTAACCGGGTAACCGTAAAGCCCCTCTCTCTTTGCAGCCCAACACCCATTCCAAACTGGCCCAAAACCCATCTAACTCCCCTCCTTGCTCTTGGTCGTTCGATCACGATCGTGTGGGCGAAAACCGCACCTCATTTGGACTCTCCTAGCTCCCTCTACCTATTTATATGTGCTCTCCCCGAAAATCCCGCAGTCCAAACCCTAGAAATCGCCCTCCGCCGCCACCGGACGCGTCCGCCCCATGACGGACATGTCCGCCCTGTCCGCGCCGCCGCCCTCAGCGAACCGGAGGCTGCCACGTGGCACCCGCCGGCCGCGCCGCCGTCCAGCCCGCTCGGGCCTGTGCCAGGCCCTCCCGGCCCGACCCGCCTCGCCGCCGCCCGCGCCATCCGCCCCGCGCGCCTCCGTGCCTCCGTCGTCACCGGCGCGCCGCCTAGCCGCCCGCGCTGGTCGCCGCCTCCGCCGGATCCCCGCCGCCTCGCTGTCGCCGCCGGCTTCTCCTGCCGAAGCTCTCCGCCGCCATGGCCTCGCCCGATCCGGCCTCGGCTCGGCCAG
>NC_041385.1:515768827-515788080 GCF_002162155.2 Triticum dicoccoides
CGCGCCTGCACCGCCCGCCGGCGACCTCGTCCGCCGCCGTTTGCCGTCGCCGCTGCTATGCGGGATCGGGAGGAGCCCGATCCGCGCCTCCCCGTCCAGGCCCAGCTCCCCGCGGCCCAGTCGGCCTTCCCGCGTCCTGGGCTGAAGCCCACTATGGTGAGCCCAGCCCCAAGTCTGCCTACGTAACGCCCGGTCGTCGTTTAGACTATATAGCGCTCGTTGGTTTTTTTCAGGAATACTGCCAAGTCCCTGAATCTGCAGTAATTTTCATGCCATGTTCATGCCATCATATTTATGCATCCGTAGCTCCGTTTTGTGTGTGTAATATGTCAAATTGTTCGGCTCGACGAGTACATCATTTCATTCCATTGCATCATATTCATTTGAGATCATCTTGATGCCTGAATCATCATTGTAAGAGTGCTTCATGATGTTTTCTGCTGTCTGTTATCAGAACGGGCTCTTTTGTCATTTTTGCCATGATTGATGTGTGCATCCTATGACGTTGATGTCTACATTTGTTTTGAACTATACCATGTCTTCTTTACAGAGGTGCTTACTATGTATTTTGTGATCAATGTGGTGACTAGCACAAGCATGCAAACTAGGCATCGTGATGTTGCTGATATTAGTCCCTGTTCTGCTATTATTTTGATGCCTTGTAAACTTGATGCTACAGAGAGATCCATGCATATTTTGAGATACTTCAGTAAGGATGTTTTGAACATATGGTTGTTGTCTATCCATCCCTGCCCTTTGTTTTAATTATGGAGTAGTCTAGCATGTCATTTTCGTGTTCTACTTTTACTTCAAAATGTTTCCTGGCAGATTGTTTACATGTTATTCAATTTGGCCAAGGTTGCTGTAGTTGATCCTTGCATGCTATGGACTTGTTCTTGCCTTGGTTGGTTACACAAACATGTCTTCTTGATGATGCTATGCTTATATTGTCACGCAATGACTTGTGGTGAGTGAATCGAGCTTGTTAAGTAGGGTACATGATGTTGCTGTTTTGCTAGGCTGAATCTGTTATTTCGTGATGCTATATAAACATGTTGCTACTAATCATTCTATGCATAATCTGGAGATGATCACTAAATATGTTTTGTTCTACATGTCATCCTCTATCCATCCATGCCACTGGTAGCATTTATAGCTTGCTGTAGCTTGTTGATATCTTGCTCTAAAGTTGCTTCATAATGTTGCTGTCAGCCTGTTAACATTAAGTTCAGTTGTTACCATGTGTTTTGCTAGTGTTCCATGCACCCTATGACCTTGCTATTGCCATCCTTAGCTTCACAAATATGTCTTCTTACTGTTGGGTGCCTTGACATGCTATGTGTTGCTCTGTGGTGAGTGGTACAAGCTCATAAACATGCCTTCATAATTCTGTTTCTGCCATGTATGAATCTGTAATATAACTTGCTATGTTTACGTGAGTGCCATCATACTTTCTGATCCTTTTTGGCTTATGGTCAGTAAGGGACTTTTGATCTATGAAATTAGTAGATTCATGCCATGCCTTTATTTGCCATGATAAATTCCTGTAACATGTTGTTTGATAGCTCTGAACATTGCATCGTGATGTTATTTTCTGCAAAGTCTGAAATTGTTATAACTTGCAATCTTACCATGTGTGTTTGGGTATGTTCTAGTGTTTTATGGAGATAGCTCAGTGTTCATGTTTTGTTATGCTTTACCTGTACATCATGCCCATGTCTTTTGTTTTTCATGTTGAGATGCTGTAGCATGTTGATTTGGTGCTTGCAATATGCCTAGTTGCTGTTTTGGACAGATTGTTGCTATAACTTGTATAGTGTGCATGTGTTGAACCGTTGCTCCGTTTCGAGTGTGCTCTATATGAAACTTGCTTAGAATTGCATGTAGTTCCATATTATCATGTTGCATCTTTGTTTTGAGGTGTTTGCTTGATGTTTGTATGCATTTTGCATCAATGCCAGGTTTAACTTGTTTTGCTCATATCTTCTAGGCCGTAGCTCCGAACTAAATGAACTTTATATGTAACTTGACTAGAATCTCGTGTAGATCATCTTTGTGCATCTTAACTTGCTGTTTAACAACTTGAACATAAGGTTTGTTCAGATCTGGACCGGTTTAGTTCTATGTTGTTCCCGGCCTCATTTAAACTCGCCTGGATGTGTTGTTCTTGTGTGCATCATCTCTTGCCATGAGAAGCCTCGTGTAGTTTTGTCATGCATCATGCTTGTTGTGCATCATGCCTTGTTCATGTGTGGTGTGTTTACTATGTTGTGTGCTTCTTTTCGATAGTTCCTGTTTCGTTGCGATCGTGAGGATTCGTTCGTCTACGCTTGGTTCGTCTTCGTGGCTTCATCCGTTCATCTTCTTCATGGACTCTTTCTTCTTCCTTGCGGGATTTCAGGCAAGATGACCGCTACCCTGGATCTCACTACTATCATTGCTATGCTAGTTGCTTCATTCTCTCGCTATGTTGCGCTACCTATCACCTGTTTATCAAGCCATCCCAAATTGCCATGAACCTCTAACCTTTGACACCTTTCCTACGCAAACCGTTGTTTGGCTATGTTAACGCTTTGCTCATCCCTCTTATAGTGTTGCTAGTTGCAGGTGAAGTTGAAGATTTCTCCATGGTGGACAGGATTTTTGGTTAGGATATCACAATATCTCTTATATTATTAATGCATCTATATACTTGGTAAAGGGTGGAAGACTCGGCCTTTTTCTTAGTGTTTTGTTCCACTCTTGCCGCCCTAGTTTCCGTCATATCGGTGTTATGTTCCCGGATTTTGCGTTCCTTACGCGGTCGAGTGATTTATGGGACCCCCTTGACAGTTCGCTTTGAATAAAACTCCTCCAACAAGGCCCAACCTTGGTTTTACTATTTGCCTCACCACCACCTATACCTTTCCCTTGGGTCGGCCAACCCGAGGGTCATCTTTATTTTAGCCCCCCCGGGCCAGCGCTTGTCTAAGTGTTGGTCCGAACCGAGCGATGTCCGGCGCCCCCTGGGAAACCAGGGTCTATGCCAACCCGACGTCTGGCTCGTCCGGTGTGCCCTGAGAACGAGATATGTGCAGCTCCTATCGGGATTTGTCGGCACAGCGGGAGGCTTTGCTGGTCTTGTTTTACCATTGTCAAAATGTCTTGTAAACCGAGATTCCGAGTCTGATCGAGTCTTCCTGGGAGAAGGTCTATTCCTTCGTTGATAGCGAGAGCTTGTCTTGGGCTAAGTTGGGACACCCCTGCAGGGTATAATCTTTCGAAAGTCGTGCCTGCGGTTATAGGCAGATGGGAATTTGTTAATGTCCGGTTGTAGATAACTTGACACCAGATCCGAATTAAAACACATCAACCGCGTGTGTAGCCGTGATGGTCTCTTTTCGGCGGAGTCCGGGAAGTGAACACAGTATTTGGGTTATGTTTGACGTAAGTAGGAGTTCAGGATCACTTCTTGATCATTACTAGTTGACGACCGTTCTGCTTGCTCTCTTCTCGCTCTTATTTGCGTATGTTAGCCACCATATATGCTTAGTCACTGCTGCAGCCTCACCACTTTACCCCTTCCATTCCCTTTAAGCTTTGCTAGTCTTGATACCCATGGTAATGAGATTGCTGAGTCCTCGTGGCTCACAGATTACTACAACAACAGTTGCAGGTACAGGTTGTGTGATGATCATGACGCAAGAGCGATGCTTGCTTGCGTTGAGTTCTTCTTCTTCTTCTTTGATCAGGGGATAGGTTCCAGGTCGGCAGCCTGGGCTAGCAGGGTGGATGTCGTTTGAGTTTCTGTTTGTGTTTCATCCGTAGTCGGATGATGCTCTGATGTATTGTGATGTTGTATTTGTGTGGCATTGTATGCCTTATGTATGTATCCCCATCTATTATGTAATGTTGATGTAATGATATCCACCTTGCAAAAGCATTTCAATATGCGGGTCTATCCTTGGTGGGACCTTCGAGTTCCTTTTGGATAGGGTCGCATATTGGGCGTGAAACCGGGGGCCATAGGTTTCACTAGTGGCTTCTCTCAAGATAGCATAAGTATTACGGTGGGTGAACAAATTACTGTCGAGCAATTGATAGAAAAGCGAATAATTATGAGATTATCTAGGCATGATCATGTATATAGGCATCATGTCCGCGACAAGTAGACCGACTCCTGCCTGCATCTACTACTATTACTCCACACATCGACCGCTATCCAGCATGCATCTAGAGTATTAAGTTCATAAGAACAGAGTAACGCATTAAGAAAGATGACATGATGTAGAGGGATAAACTCAAGCAATATGATATAAACCCCATCTTTTTATCCTCGATGATTGATGACCCATAAGTGTAGGGGATCTATCATAGTCCTTTCGATAAGTAAGAGTGTCGAACCAAACGAGGAGCAGAAGGAAATGATAAGCAGTTTCCTATAAGGTTTTCTCTCCAAGCACTGAAATTGTAGGTGATAGATAGTTTTGTGATAAGATAAATAGTAACGAGTAAACAAAGTAAATAAAGTGCAGCAAGGTGGCCCAATACTTTATGTAGCAAAGGATAAGCCTGGACAATTTCTTATAATGAGAAAGGAGCTCCCGAGGACACATGGGAATTATCGTAAAGCTAGTTTTCATCACGCTTATATGATTCGCGTTCGGTACTTTGATAATTTGATATGTGGGTGGACCGGTGCTTGGGTACTGCCCTTACTTGGACAAGCATCCCACTTATGATTAACCCCTATTGCAAGCATCCGCAACTACAAAAGAAGTATTAAGGTAAACCTAACCACAACATTAAACATATGAATCCAAATCAGCCCCTAATGAAGCAACGCATAAACTAGGGTTTAAGCTTCTGTCACTCTAGCAACCCATCATCTACTTATTACTTCCCAATGCCTTCCTCTAGGCCCAAATAATGGCGAAGTGTCATGTAGTCGACGTTCACATAATACCACTAGAGGAAAAGACAACATACATCTCATCAAAATATCGAACGAATACCAAATTCACATGACTACTAATAGCAAGACTTCACCCATGTCCTCAGGAACAAACGTAACTACTCACAAAGCATATTCATGTTCATAATCAGAGGGGTAATAATATGCATAAAGGATCTGAACGTACGATCTTCCACCAAGTAAACCAATTAGCATCAACTACAAGGAGTAATCAACACTACTAGCAACCCACAGGTACCAATTTGTGGTTTTGATACAAGATTGGATACAAGAGATGAACTAGGGTTTTGAGAGGAGATGGTGCTGGTGAATATGTTGATGGAGATTGACCCCCTCCCAATGAGAGGATCGTTGGTGATGATGTTGGTGATGATTTGCCCCTCCCGGAGGGAAGTGTCCCCGGAAGAACAGCTTCGCCAGAGCCCTAGATTGGTTCCGCCAAGGTTCCACCTCGTGGCGGCGGAGTTTCGTCCGGTAAGCTTGCCCATGATTTTTTCAGGGTAAAAGCCCTCATATAGCAGAAGATGGACACCGGGGGGCCACCAGGGGGCCCAGGAGACAGGGGGCGCGCCAAGTAAGGGAGGCGCCCCCACCCTCCTGGACAGTGTGTGGGCCCCTGGTGTACTTCTTCCGCTTAATAATTTTGATTAATTCCAAAAATAGGTATCGAGGAGATTCAGGATTTTTGGAGCAGTGCAGAATAGGTTTCCAATGTTTGCTCCTTTTCTAGCCAGAATTCCAGCTGCCGGCATTCCCCTTTTAATGGTAAACCTTGTAAAATAATAGAAAATAGCCATAAGTATTGAGATATAATGTGTAATAACAGCCCATAATGCAATAAATATTTATATAAAAGCATCATGCAAAATGGACGTATCAACTCCCCCAAGCTTAGACCTCGCTTGTCCTCAAGCGGAAGCCGATATCGAAAATATGTCCACATGTTTAGAGATAGAGGCGTTGATAAAAAAAAAATACGAACATGAGGGCATCATGATCATTCTTATAACAGCAACATATATAGATTTTATCATATGATTTCTTATGCTCAAGTAACAATCAATTCACAATGTCAAGTATGGTTCAAAAACTTCATTGAGAACTAAAAAACTATAATCTCAGTCATTGAAGCAATTGCAATTTATCATAACATCAGAAAGAGTCATCAATAGAGCTTTTCAGCAAGTTCACATACTCAACTATCTTGTAGTCTTCTACAATTGCTAACACTCACGCAATACTTGTGGTTATGAAGTTTCAGCCGGACACTGAGAAAGATAGGGGCTTATTGTGTTGCCTCCCAACGTATTCACCTTTAGGTGATGTCAACAATAATAGCCCATGCTAACTTACATCCAATTGGATATATATATATCATGATCTTTCAAACACGAAGAGCTTGCCAAAGGATAAAATGAAAAAGGGAAAGGTGAGGATCACCTTGACTCAAGCATAAAGTAAAAACATAAAGTAAAAGATAGGCCCTTCGCAGAGGAAAGTAGATGTTGTCATGTGCGTTTAGGGTTGGATGCACAAAATCTTAATGCAAAAGAACATCACTTTATATTGCCCCTTGTATGTGGACCTTTGTTATGCAGTCCGTCGCTTTTATTACTTCCACAACAAGATCGTAAAAAGCTTATTTTCTCTGCACTAATAAGTCATACATATTTAGAGAGCAATTTTTATTGCTTGCACCGATGACAACTTACTTGAAGGATCTTACTCAATTCATAGGTAGGTATGGTGGACTCTAATGGCAAAGACTGGGTTTAAGGATATTTGGAAGCACAAGTAGTATCTCTACTTGGTGCAAGGAAATTGGCTAGCATGAGGGGGAAAGGCAAGCTCAACATGTTTGGAAGGTCAATAACAATATACTTTAACTGAGATGTGAGAAAACATAAACCATTACGTTGTCTTCCTTGTCCAACGTCAACTCTTTAGCTTGTCATACTTAATGATTGCTCCCAATCATAAAGGTGTCCAAGATAATATATTTATATGTGAACCTCTCTTTCCTTATCACTTCCTATTAATTGCAACAATGACCAAAACTACGTCTATCAACTCTCAACAATTTTTATGCCTCATACTTTCTATATGTGAATTCATCACTAACCATAAGATCAATATGAACTCTTTAATTCTTTCTACTTTCTCAAGATCATAGCAACATAGCAAAGCCCTTGACTCAACACTAATCTTTATTATAGATAGCTCATGGACTCGATTACAAAAAGAGATCATAAAGCAAAACTCAAAACTACTTGATATCAAAACTTCAATCTACTAGATTAAGATACTACTAAAATGATCGAACTAAATAAAACGGCAAATATAGGAGTGTGATGGTGATACAATACCGGGGCACCTCCCCCAAGCTTGGCAGTTGCCAAGGGGAGTGCCCATACCCATGTGATTATGTCCTCGGAGGTGGTGAAGTAGGAGTTTTTGATGATGTAGGCTTGTCGTCCATCTTCCAAGGCATAGGCTCACCATCATAGAAGGATGATCGAGTCTCCGGGATCCTTAAATCTGCAGCCAAACTCATCCTCTTGAATCTATATTCATACTCACAGTTCTAGTTTTGCAGGTCATAGATCTCGGCTTGGAGACGCTAGATTTTCTCTTGAAGCTTGAAGATGGTCTCCCCAATGACTTGGCATCTAGCTTGTGGTTGTTGGTGAACTCCGTGATCATCATCTGGTTGGCGTTGAGTCCATGCTCCACCATCCCTTGGCACTTGAAAACATGCTACTCCACGGCTTCAAGCTTTGTCTCCACGCTTCCGGTACGCCTTGGTGCCTCCACATCGCGGATGTGCAGCACCCCCTCACGCATCTCGATGGTTTGAGGGTGTTGCAGCACCTCCGCGAGATAGGGGTTGATAACCCTCTCAAAAAACTTATCCTTGGGAGCGCTTGGAGACGCCATGATGCTCTAGATCTGAAACAGAAACAGCTCGAAACGAAAACAAAGGATATTTGCATGATATGGTGGTCAAAACCTTCGGGAGTATATATAATGAATTTTTACCGACCAAAATACGTAACATGCAAGAAAACGGAGTCCGTGAGGCACACGAGGTGCCCACGAGACAGGGGAGTGCGCCCAGTAAGGGTGGGCGCGCCCTCCACTCTCGTGGGGGCCTCGTGTCCGTTTAGGACTACTTCTTTCTTCTTAAATTCTTAAATATTCCAAAACTGATAAAAATTGCCATTGGAGTTGTTTTGGAGTTGGTTTACTTACCGTACCACATACCTATTCCTTTTCGGAGTCTAGAACATTCTGGAAAGTGTCCCTTATGTATTCCTCCGGGCTTATGGTTTCAATAATATTAGTTTCAACATTGATAGGATTACCTGAAATATAATGTTTAATTCTTTGACCGTTTACCACCCTCGGACTTGTGCCTTCGAAGTTGTTGATTTTTATGGCACCAGAACGATAGAACTCCTCGATGAGGTAGGAACCTTCCCATTTAGGGAGAAGTTTTCCTGCAAAAAATCTTAAACGAGAGTTGAATAATAACACATAATCACCTACATTAAACTCACGCTTTTGTATCCTTTTATCATGCCAGCGTTTGACTTTTTCTTTGAATAGGTTGGCATCCTCATAGGTTTGGGTTCTCCACTCATCAAGTGAGCTAATATCAAACAACCTCTTCTCACCGGCAAGTTTGAAGTCATAGTTGAGCTCTTTAATAGCCCAATATGCTTTATGTTCAAGTTCAAGAGGTAAATGACATGCTTTTCCAAAAACCATCTTATATGGAGACATACCCATAGGATTTTTGTATACAGTTCTATAGGCCCATAATGCATCATCAAGTTTCTTGGACCAATTCTTTCTAGATCTATTGACAATCTTTTGCAAAATTAATTTGAGCTCTCTATTGCTCAACTCTACTTGACCACTAGACTGTGGATGATAAGGAGATGCGATTCTATGATTAACATCATACTTAGCAAGCATCTTACGGAAAGCACCATGAATAAAATGTGAACCACCATCAGTCATAAGATATCTAGGGACTCCAAACCTCGGAAAAATAACTTCTTTAAGCATTTTAATAGAAGTGTTATGATCAGCACTACTAGTTGGAATAGCTTCTACCCACTTAGTAACGTAATCAACAGCAACTAAAATATATGTGTAACCATTAGAGGCAGGAAAAGGTCCCATATAATCAAAGCCCCAAACATCAAACGGTTCAATAACAAGAGAATAATTCATTGGCATTTTTTGACGTCTACTAATGTTACCTATTCTTTGACATTCATCACAAGATAAGACAAACTTACAAGCATCTTTGAAGAGAGTAGGCCAATAAAAACCAGATTGTAGTACCTTGTGTGCAGTTCTATCTCCAACGTGGTGTCCTCCATAAGATTCAGAGTGACACTTGCATAGGATCTGACCCTGTTCATGCTCAGGCACACAACGTCTAATAGCACCATCTACTCCTTCTTTATAAAGGTGTGGATCATCCCAAAAGTAATGTCTTAAATCATAAAAGAATTTTTCTTTTGGTGGTATGTGAAACTAGGCGGTATGAATTTAGCAACAATGTAATTAGCATAATCAGCATACCAAGGAGCAGTACGAGAAGCATTAACGACCGCTAATTGTTCATCGGGAAAGTTATCATCAATAGGCAGTGGGTCATCAAGAACATTCTCTAACCTAGACAAGGTGTCTGCAACGGGGTTCTCAGCTCCCTTTCTATCAATAATATGCAAATCAAATTCCTAGAGCAAGAGAACCCATTTAATGAGCCTAGGCTTAGCATCTTTCTTTTCCATAAGATATTTAATAGCAGCATGATCAATGTGAATAGTAACTTTGGAATCAACAATATAAGGTCTAAACTTATCACATGCAAACACAACTGCTAAGAATTCTTTTTTAGTAGTATCATAATTTCTCTGGGCAGTATCAAGAGTCTTACTAGCATACTGGATAACATTCAATTTCTTATCAACTCTTTGCCCTAGAATAACACCTACAACATAATCACTAGCATCACACATAAATTCCAATCAGGTGGCTGAACAATAGGTGCGGTGATCAAAGCTTTCTTAAGTATTTCAAATGCTTCTACACAATCATCATAAAAACAAAAGGAATATCTTTTTGCAATAAATTAGTCAGAGGCCTAGAGATTTTAGAAAAGTCCTTAATGAACCTCCTATAAAAACCGGCATGACCAAGGAAACTTCTTATACCTTTTATCTCCTTGGGACATGGCATCTTTTCAATAGCATCAAATTTAGCTTTATCAACTTCAATACCTCTCTTGGAAATCTTGTGCCCCAAGACAATGCCTTCATTAACCATAAAGTGACACTTTTCCCAATTCAGGACGAGACTAGTGTCTTCGCATCTCTGCAAAACTCGATCAAGGTTGCTCAAACAATCATCAAAAGAGGATCCATAAACAGAGAAGTCGTCCATGAATACCTCACAAATCTTTTCACAAAAATCAGAGAATATAGCCATCATGCATCTTTGAAAGGTAGTAGGTGCATTATATTAACCAAAAGGCATACGTCTATAAGCAAAAGTACCGAAAGGGCAAGTAAAACTAGTTTTTGATTGATCCCCCGCTGACACGGGTATTTGAGAGAAACCAGAATAGCCATCTAGAAAGCAGAAATGTGTGTGTTTGGATAGTCTTTCTAGCATTTGATAAATAAAAGGTAAAGGGTAATGATCTTTCTTAGTAGCTTTATTTAATTTATGGAAATCAACTACCATCCTATAACCTTTAAGAATTCTTTGCGGGATCAATTCATCTTTATCATTAGGAACAACGGTAATACCTCCCTTCTTAGGAACAGAATGGACAAGGCTTACCCAATCACTATCAGCAACGGGATAAATTATACCTGCCTCAAGGAGCTTTAGTATCTCCTTTCTTACCACTTCTTTCATCTTGGGATTCAGTCATCGTTGAGGATCTCTAACTGGTTTGGCATCGTCCTCCAATTTAGTTTTGTGTTGGCATAACGTGGGACTAACACCCTTAAGATCATCCAGAGTATATCCAATAGCAGCTCAGTGCTTCTTCAGAGTTTTCAATAATCTTTCTTATTCTTTCTCTGAAAGGTTAGCACTAATAATAACAAGATATATTTTATTTTCATCAAGATAAGCATACTTAAGATTATCAGGTAATGGTTTGAGTTCAAACACAGGATCACCCTTGGGTGGAGGTGGATCCCCAAGAATTTCAACGGGAAGATTATGTTTCAGCATAGGTTCTTGTTTAAGGAACACTTCATCTATTTCCGTTCTTTCCTTCATAAACATATCATTTTCATGGTCTAGCAAATATTGTTCTAACGGATCAGTAGGAGGCACAGCAATGGAAGCATGACCAATAATCTCATCTTTACTAGGTGGTTCCCTATCACAAGGTTGTCTATGAAATTTAGCAAAATTAAACTCATGAGACATACCATCTAAGCCAATGGTGACCATATCTTTTTCACAATCAATCTTAGCACTAGCTGAAGGGTCTACCAAAAATAATGGGACAAAAATCATCTTGTGGGGAACCAAGAACAAGAAAATCAGCAAGGTATTTAACCTTCCCACACAAGACTTCAACATCTCTAGAAATCCCAACTGGTTTAATGGTATCCCTATTAGCAAGCTTAATAGTAACATCAATGTCTTCTAATTCAATGGGTGCAATGTCATGCATAATTTCTTTATATAGATCATAAGGTATTGCACTAGCACTAGCACCCATATCACATAAACCATGATATCAATGATCTCCTATTTTAAAAGAAATAACAGGCATGCCTACGACAGGTCTATGTATCTTAGTATCTGGTCTAGCAATATTAGCAGTTTCATCATAGAAATAAATAACATGCCCATCTAAATCATCATCCAGGAGATCTTTAACCATAACAATACTAGGTTCAACATTGATTTGCTCAGAACGTGCATAAGTCCTAGTATTACTCTTACGAACAACAGTCAAAGTTTTAGTATGATCCTTTATCCTAACAGGAAAAGGGGGTTTCTCAACATAAGTAGTAGGAACAATAGGATCACTATAGGTCATAGTTTTTTCTTCAACTGTAATAGGTGCAACTACTTTCACTTCAACAGGAGGATTATATTTAAAGCACTTCTCTTTAGGGAGATCAACGTGAGTAGCAAAAGATTCACAGAAAGAGGCTACTATCTCAGAGTCAAGTCCATACTTAGCGCTAAATCCACGAAAAGCATCGGTATCCATAAAAGATTTAACACAATCAAACTTAGGTGTCATACCTGACTCCTTACCATCGTCGGAACCCCAATCTTCAGAGTTGCGTTTAATTCTTTCCAATAAGTCCCATTTGATATCAATAGTCTTTAGCATATAAGAACCAGCACAGGAAGTATCGAGCAGGTTGCGATTATTAAGAGAAAGCCGAGCATAATTTTTTTGAATAATCATTTCCCGGGAGCGCTCATGATTGGGGCATGAATATAACATTGACTTAAGCCTCCCCCAAGCTTGAGAGATGCTTTCTCCTTCGCGAGGCCAAAAATTATATATGTAATTACGATCACGATGAACAAGAAGCATAGGATAGAACTTCTGGTGAAATTCCAACTTCAAATCGTTTATAATTCCAAGATCTCGTATCATCACATAGCCTATACCATGTCAATGCATCTCCGTTCAAAGATAAAGGGAAGACCTTCCTTTTGACAACATCATCGGGAATACCTGCAAGCTTAAATAATCCACAAACTTCATCCACAAAGATAAGGTGTAAATCAGGATGCAATGTTCCATCTCCTGCAAATGGATTAGCTAGCAGTTTCTCTATCATACCCGAAGGAATCTCAAAGTAAATATTTTCATAAAGTTCAGTAGGTTGAGGAGAAACTCTTTGCTCTTCTGGTCGGGGTGAAAATACCCCAAACAAGCCCCTCAAAGGATTAGTTTCCATAGTGACAAGTAACAGAAAATTTCAGCACACTATATAAATGTTTCCTTACCAAGTTCCACTCACCAAAAGTGCTACACTCCCCGGCAACGGCGCCAGAAAAGAGTCTTGATGACCCACAAGTGTAGGGGATCTATCGTAGTCTTTTCGATAAGTAAGAGTGTCGAACCCAACGAGGAGTAGAAGGAAATGATAAGCGGTTTTCAGTAAGGTTTTCTCTGCAAGCACTGAAATTGTAGGTGATAGATAGTTTTGTGATAAGATAAATAGTAACGAGTAAACAAAGTATATAAAGTGCAGCAAGGTGGCCCAATCCTTTATGTAGCAAAGGATAAGCATGGACAATTTCTTATAATGAGAAAGGAGCTCCCGAGGACACATGGGAATTATCGTCAAGCTAGTTTTCATCACGCTCATATGATTCGCGTTCGGTACTTTGATAATTTGATATGTGGGTGGACCGGTGCTTGGGTACTGCCCTTACTTGGACAAGCATCCCACTTATGATTAACACCTATTACAAGCATCCGCAACTATAAAAGAAGTATTAAGGTAAACCTAACCACAACATTAAACATATGGATCCAAATCAGCCCCTAATGAAGGAACGCATAAACTAGGGTTTAAGCTTCTGTCACTCTAGCAACCCATCATCTACTTATTACTTCCCAATGCCTTCCTCTAGGCCCAAATAGTGGTGAAGTGTCATGTAGTCGACATTCACATAACACCGCTAGAGGAAAAGGCAACATACATCTCATCAAAATATCGAACGAATACCAAATTCACATGACTACTAATAGCAAGACTTCACCCATCTCCTCAGGAACAAACGTAACTACTCACAAATCATATTCATGTTCATAATCAGAGGGGTAATAATATGCATAAAGGATCTGAACATACGATCTTCCACCAAGTAAACCAATTAGCATCAACTACAAGGAGTAATCAACACTACTAGCAACCCACAGGTACAGTTTGTGGTTTTGATACAAGATTGGATACAAGAGATGAACTAGGGTTTTGAGAGGAGATGGTGCTGGTGAAGATGTTGATGGAGATTGACCCCCTCCCAATGAGAGGATCATTGGTGATGACGTTGGTGATGATTTCCCCCTCCCGAAGCCCTAGATTGATTCCGCCAAGGTTCCGCCTTGTGGCGGCGTAGTTTCTTCCCGTAAGCTTGCCCACAATTTTTTCCAGGGTAAAAGCCCTCATATAGCAGAAATGGACACCGGGGGGCCACCAGGGGGCCTAGGAGATAGGGGGCGCGCCCAGTAGGGGGGGGGCGCCCCCACCCTCCTGGACAGGGTGTGGGCCCCCTAGTGTACTTCCTCCGCTCAATAATTCTTATTAATTCCAAAAATAGGTTTCGTGGAGTTTCAGGATTTTTGGAGCAGTGCAGAATAGGTTTCCAATGTTTGCTCCTTTTCCAGCCAGAATTCCAGCTGCCGGCATTCCCCCTTTTCATGGTAAACCTTGTAAAATAAGAGAGGATAGCCATAAGTATTGAGATATAATGTGTAATAACAGCCCATAATGCAATAAATATTGATATAAAAGCATGATGCAAAATGGATGTATGAATGACAACAATACAATACGTGCCTTGCAACCCTTTCTGTCACTGGGTAAGGACACCGCAAGATTGAACCCAAAGCTAAACACTTCTCCCATGGAAACAAAGATCAATCTAGTAGGACAAACCAAACTGATAATTCGAAGAGACTTGCAAAGATAACTCAATCATACATAAAAGAATTCAGAGAAGATTCAAATATTTCTCATAGATAAACTTGCTCATAAAGCCACAATTCATTGTATCTCGATAAACATCCCGCGAAAAGAGTTTACATCAAATAGATCTCCACAAGAGAGGGGGAGAACATTGTATTGAGATCCAAAAAGAGAGAATAAGCCATCTAGCTAATAACTATGGACCCAAAGGTCTATGGTAAACTACTCACAACTCATCGGAGGGGCTATGGTGTTGATGTAGAAGCCCTCCGTGGTCGATTCCCCCTCCGGTGGAGCACCGGCGAAGGCTCCAAGATGGGATCTCGCGGATACAGAAGGTTACGGCGGTGGAAATTGCTTTTCGTTGGCTCCCTGGATGTTTTCGGGGTACGTAGGTATATATAGAAGGAAGAAGTACGTCGGTGGCTGCTCGTGGGACCCAGGAGACAGGGGCGCGCCCAGGAGGGGTGGGCGCGCCCTCGTATCTCCTGCCGCCTCGATTGCTTCTTGACTTGCACTCCAAGTCCTCTGGATCACATTCGTTCCAAAAATCACGCCCCCGAAGGTTTCATTCCGTTTGGACTCCATTTGATATTCCTTTTCGTCGAAATACTGAAGTAGGCAAAAAAAACAGCAATACGGGCTGGGCCTCTAGTTAGTAGGTTAGTCCCCAAAATGATATAAATATGTAAAATAAAGCCCATAAACATCCAAAAGGGTAATATAATGGCATGGAACAATCAAAAATTATAGATACGTTGCAGACGTATCAAGCATCCCCAAGCTTAATTCCTACTCGTCCTCGAGTAGGTAAATGATAAAAACAAATTTTTTGATGTGGAATGCTATCTAGCATAATTCTCAATGTAATTTTCTTTATTATGGCATGATTGTTCAGATCCAAATGATTCAAGATAAAAGCTTATAAAACATAAAAATAATAATGCTTTGAAGCATACTAACAAATAATCATGTCCTATCAAAATAGCATAGCCAAAGAAAGCTTATCCCTAAAAAATCATATAGTTAGGCCATGCTTCATTTTCATTACACAAAATACTCCCATCATGTACAACCCCGATGACAAGCCGAGCAATTGATTCATACTTTTTAACGCGCTTCAGCTTTTCCAACTCTTACGCAATACATGAGCGCACGCCATGGACATAGCATTATGGTGGTATTTGGTGGTGGTTCTGAGGACAAAAGGGAGAAGATAGCCTCACATCAACTAGGCGTATTAACGGGCTATGGAGATGCCCATCAATAGATATCAATGTGAGTGAGTAGGGATTGCCATCCAACGAATGCACTAGAGCTATAAATATATGAAAGCTCAACAAAAGAAACTAAGTGGGTGTGCATCCAACTTGCTTGCTCACGAAGACCTAGGGAATTTTGAGGAAGCCCATCATTGGAATATACAAGCCAAGTTCTATAATGAAAAATTCCCACTTAGTATATGAAAGTGACAACATAGGAGACTCTCTATCATGAAGATCATGGTGCCACTTTGAAGCACAAGCGTGGAAAAGGAGATAGTAGCATTGTCCCTTCTCTCTTTTTATCTCATTTTATTTATTTTTTCTCTTTTTTCTCTTTTTTCTTTTTTTTCTTTGGCCTTTCTCTTTTTTTGGCCTTTCTCCTTTTTTTTCTTTTCAAAGTCCGAAGTCTCGTCCCGACTTGTGGGGGAATCACAGTCTTCATCATCCTTTCCTCACTGAGACAATGCTCTAATAATGAAGATCATCACACTTTTATTGATTTACAACTCAAGAATTACAACTGAGAGCTAGAACAAGATATGACTCAATATGAATGCCTCCGGCGGTGTACCAGGATATGCAATGAATCAAGAGTGACATGTATGAAAATTATGAAGGTGGCTTTGCCACAAATACGATGTCAACTACATGATCATGCAAAGAGCAATATGACAATGATGAAGCGTGTCATAATAAACGGAACGGTGGAAAGTTTCATGGCAATATATCTCGGAATGGCTATGGAAATGCCATAATAGGTAGGTATGGTGGCTGTTTTGAGGAAGGTAAATAATGGGTGCATGATACCGGTGAAAGTTGCGCGATATAATAGAGGCTAGCAAAGTGGAAGGATGAGTGTGCGTATATCCATGGACTCACATTAGTCATAAAGAACTCATATACTTATTGCAAAAGTCTACTTAGCCCTCGAAGCAAAGTACTACTATGCATGCCCCTAGAGGGATAGATTGGTAGGAAAAGACCATCACTCGTCCCCGACTGCCACTCATAAGGAAGACAATCAAAAGAGCACCTCATGCAACAAATTTGTCACACAACTTTTACCATACGCGCATGCTACGGGACTTGCAAACCTTAACACAAGTATTTCCCAATTTCATAATTACCCACTAGCATGACCCTAACATTACTACCTCTATATCTCAAAACAATTATCAAGCATCAAATTGATCCTAGTGTTTTATGCACTTTTTATGATAGTTTTTATTATACCCAACTTGGATGCTCACCATTCTAGGACCAATTTATAACCATAGCAAATACCATGCTGTTCTAAAAGACTCAAAATAATATAAGTGAAGCATGAGAGACTAGCAATTTCTACAAAATTAAGCCATCGCGGTGCTCTAAAAGATATAAGTGAAGCACTAGAGCAAATAATATCAAGCTCAAAAGATATAAGTGAAGCACATAGAGTATTCTAGCAAATTATAATCAAGTGGGCTTCTCCCAAAAGGTGTGTACAGCAAGGATGATTGTGGTAAACTAAAAAGCAAAGACTAATATAATACATGATGCTCCAAGCAAAACACATATCATCTGGCGAATAAAAATATAGCTCCAAGTAAAGTTACCAATGAACGAAGACGAAAGAGGGGATGCCTTCCCGGGGCATCCCCAAGCTTAGGATTTTGGCTATTCTTGAATATCTTGGGGTGCCATGGGCATCCCCAAGCTTAGGCTTTTTCCGCTCCTTATTCCATAGTCCATCAAAGCTTTACCCAAAACTTGAAAACTTCACAACAAAAAACTCAACAGGAAATCTTATAAGCTCCGTTAGTGAAAGAAAACAAAACCACCACATAAGGTACTGTAATGAACTCATTATTTATTTATTTTGGTGTTAAACCTACTATATTCCAACTTCTCTATGGTTTATAAACTATTTTACTAGCCATAGATGCATCAAAATAAGCAAACAACACACGAAAGGCAGAATCTGTCAAAAACAGAACAGTCTGTAGCAATCTGTAACTAACACAAACTTCTGGAACTCTAAAAATCCTACCAAAATAGGAAGTCCTGGACCTTTTGTCTATTGATCAGCAGAAAAAAGAATCAATGAAAAATCACGTTTCTGTGATTTAACAAAACTAATTTCGTGTGTGCAAAGTTTCTGTTTTTCAGCAGAATCAAATTAACTATCATCATAGGTTATTCTATAGGTTCTACTTGGCACAAACACTAATTAAAACATAAAAACACATCTAAACAGAAGGTATATGCAAAATTTATTACTAAACAGAAACACAAACAAAAAACACAAATAAAATTGGGTTGCCTCCCAACTAGCGCTATCGTTTAACGCCCCTAGCTAGGCATAAAAGCAAAGATAGATCTAAGTAGTGCCATCTTTCGCACTCAATTCATAAGTAGCTCGCATGATAGATTCATAAGGTAATTTGACTTTCTTTCTTGAAAAGTGCTCCATGCCTTTCCTTAATGGAAATTGGAATCTAATATTTTCCTTCCTTCATATCAATAATCGCACCAATCATTCTAAGGAAAGGTCCACCCAGAATAATAGGGCAAGAAAGATTGCAATCTATATCAAGAACGATAAAAATCTACGGGTAATAAATTTCTATTTGCAACAATGAGAACATCATTAATCCTTCCCATTGACTTTTTAATGGTGGAATCCGCAAGGTGCAAATTTAAAGAGCAATCATCAAGATCATGGAAACCTAGAATATCACATAAAGTTTTCGGAATCGTGGAAACACTAGCACCCAAATCACAGAAAGCAAAACACTCATGATCTTTAATTCTAATCTTTATAGTAGGTTCCCACTCATCATTAAGTTTTCTAGGTATAGAAACTTCAAAATTAAGTTTTTCATCATAAGATTGCGTAAAGGCATCAATAATATGTTTGGTAAAAGCTTTATTTTGACTATAAGCATGAGGAGAATTAACAACAGATTGCAATGTAACGCCTGGATAATTAAGCTACAGTAATCCCTGCTAATGATGCCACGTCACCTCGGTTACCGTGATTAAACTCACGTTGATTCGAACCCGGTTCAAATTCAATTGAAAACATAGGCAAACAATAAAAGTTTTCAAAAATTAAATCTAAAATGTTCGGGGGTTGTCAAATATTACAAAGGTAATTATGATGAAGTAAACACATTTTTATAAAATGCATAAATATTTTAAATTGAATAAAACAGAAAGGAAAATAAATTTAAAAAAAAAACAAAAACAACAGACACCCCCCCGCTGGGCCAAGTGGCCCAGCTGGCCTCCACCGCCCGAACAGGCCGGCCCAACCGGCCAAAGGCCCAACCGGCCAACCCC
>NC_041385.1:515788506-515797431 GCF_002162155.2 Triticum dicoccoides
CCGGACCGCTCGACCCTCCGTCTTGGGCGCCGCTAGCCCCGGTTGCGGCCCCCTTCCCTCTTGGCCGTGCCTTGCCTCGACCTTGCGCCGGCGACCGTTGGCCGGCGCCCCACTGTGCCCCAGTGGCCTGCGCCGACCGCCCTTGCCGCGCCCACGGCCACGCCTCCCCGGTGCTCCTGGTGCCCCGCTGCGGCAACCCCGCCGTGGCCACGGCCACGCCCCGCCCCGGGCAGGCTACGGGCGCCCGTCGCCCGCCTGCCCATTGGACCCGCACCCGTTTGGCCCTGGGCCAATGACATGCAGGCCCCACCCCCCTAAAAGGAACGGTTTTTATTAAAACAAAGATAAAAATAAAATGAAAATGAATTAAAACTAATTAACTAATTAGTTAATTAATTAATTAATTAAGTATTTAATTAATCTAATTAATTCTGTTTAATTAACCCTAACCACTAATTAACCTAATTAACTAAGGTTAATTAACTTTGATTAGGCTAATTAAGTTAATAGAGTATGACGAACGGGACCCACATGTCAGGTTGACCAATTCAACCCTGTTGACTGCTGACGTCAGCATGACATCATGCTGACGTCATAAATTCATTTTCGAATTAAATAAATAATTAATTAAATTCCAGAAATTAATAAAATCTTTAAAAAAATCATATCTTTTAATCAGTAACTCGGATTAAAATATTTTCAACATGAAAGTTGCTCAGAACGACGAGGCGAACCCGGATACGCAGCCCGTTCGTCCACCACACACCTCTAACATACCAAACACGCAACTTTCCCCCTCCGGTCATGTGTCCGAAAACGCGAAACACCGGGAATACTTTCCCGGATGTTTCCCCCCTTAACCGGTATCACCTACTACCGCGATTGGGCACACCTAGCATCGTTACTTGTCATGTCATGCATCGATATGCATTTGTTTGCATTGTATTCATTGTTTCTTCCCCCTCTTCTCTCCGGTAGACTACGAGACCGACGCTGCTGCTGCCCAGTTCGACTACGGAGTTGACGACCCCTCCTTCTTGCCAGAGCAACCAGGCAAGCCCCCCCCCTTGATCACCAGATATCGCCTATTCTACTCTATACTGCTTGCATTAGAGTAGTGTAGCATGTTACTGCTTTCCGTCGATCCTATTCTGATGCATAGCCTGACATTGTTGCTACACCTGTTGATACCTTACCTGCAATCCTAATTGCTTAGTATAGGATGCTAGTTTATCATCATTGGCCCTACATTCTTGTCAGTCTGCCTTGCTATACTATTGGGCCGTGGTCACTCGGGAGGTGATCACGGGTATATACTATATACTTTGTACATGATACATGTGGAGACTAAAGTCGGGTCGGCTGGTGGAGCACCCGCGAGTGGATCTTTGAGGCGGAGCGGCAGGGCAGGTTGAGACCGCCTAGGAGAGAGGTGGGCAGGCCCTGTTCGGTGTTCGCGGACACTTAACACGCTTAATGAGATCTTGGTATTTGATCTGTGTCTGGCTACGAGCCTATACGCACTAACCATCTACGTGGGAGTAGTTATGGGTATCCCGACGTCGTGGTATCAGCCGAAGCACTTCAGACGTCAGCGACGGAGCGGCGCGCGCCGAATTGGACTGGAACGCCACTAGGCTAGGTCTGCTTTCGGCCGCCCACGCAACGTGCAGGTGTGCTCAGGGTGATGGGCCCAGACCCCTGCGCGCTTAGGTTTAGACCGGCGTGCTGGCCTCTCTGTTTTGCCTAGGTGGGGCTACGACGTGTTGATCTTCCGAGGCCGGGCATGACCCAGGAAAGTGTGTCCGGCCAAATGGGATCGAGCATGTTGGGTTATGTGGTGCACCCCTGCAGGGAAGTTAATCTATTCGAATAGCCGTGATCTTCGGTAACAGGACGACTTGGAGTTGTACCTTGACCTTATGACAACTAGAACCGGATACTTAATAAAACACACCCTTCCAAGTGCCAGATACAACCGGTGGTCGCTCTACCTCAGGGTTATGAGGAGGGGATCACCGGGTAGGATTATGCTATGAGATGTTACTTGGAGATGCTACTTGGAGGACTTCGACCTACCCTCTTCTGCCTGTTGCAAGACGAAGGTGACCAGAAGCGTAGTCTTCGATAAGACTAGCTATCCCCCTCTTATTCTGGCATTCTGCAGTTCAGTCCATTGATATGGCCCTTTACACATATACCCATGCATATGTAGTGTAGTTCCTTGCTTGCGAGTACTTTGGATGAGTACTCACGGTTGCTTTCTCCCCCCTTTTCCCCTTTCCTTTCTTCCTGGTTGTCGCAACCAGATGCTGGAGTCCAGGAGCCAGACGCCACCGTCGACGACGACCCCTACTACACCGGAGGTGCCTACTACTACGTGCTGCCCGCTGACGATGACCTGGAGTAGTTAGGAGGATCCCAGGCAGGAGGCCTGCGCCTCTTTCGATCTGTATCCCAGTTTGTGCTAGCCTTCTTAAGGCAAACTTGTTTAACTTATGTCTGTACTCAGATATTGTTGCTTCCGCTGACTCGTCTATGATCGAGCACTTGTATTCGAGCCCTCGAGGCCCCTGGCTTGTATTATGATGCTTGTATGACTTATTTTAATTGTAGAGTTGTGTTGTGATATCTTCCCGTGAGTCCCTGATCTTGATCGTACACATTTGCGTGCATGATTAGTGTACGACTGAATCGGGGGCGTCACAAGTTGGTATCAGAGCCGACTGCCTGTAGGAATCCCCCTTCCACACTCCTTGGCCGAAGTCGAGTCTAGACATTACAAAAACTTTTACTAACTTGGCTGTGTGCCTTACGGGCCCACGTCACCATCGGGTGGTACTAGGATCTTTTACTCCTCGACCTTTACTCTGGGACTCTGAACTCTTTTCTACTCGGGTTAAACGAATTTACTAACTCTAACATTAGGATCCCGTTACCACGTTCACCCCGAAGTTGGATAAGCCATAGTTATTCTGTAGGATAGCATTTTGAATAGTGCCCATGTTGTCATTTGACTCCATTGAAACATCTTTGTTTTCAGATGGAAACCCGCGAGGCAGGTCGTGCGCCACACTGCGGCCATTGGTGCCTCAGGATCACCTGCGGTGCTAGCTGATATGATGACCTATCTGGGTTATCGCTGGCACCCTGAGTACACCGTCTACGAGGAGTACCAGAACTTTAACCAGGAGCAGTACCGTGCCATCGTCCACCTCTACTCTCGGGAGTATGAGTCCACTACCGTGCTGCACACCGCTCATGGTGTTGGAGTGACCATCGAGATGGCAGTCCACGATGCTGCTCATGCTGCTCTAACACGTCTTCGTGGCGAGTATCAGGCATTGGACACTTCCCCTTTCAGGCACATTCCGATCGCATCTGACGTTGGTGCGGAGGGATACTACACTGCCGCCTACTCCACCGTCACCCGAGAGCCTTTCCACCATCAGCGCCTGGTTCTGCATGCTGATGGGCTGGACCGAGCTAACAGAGCTCTTCGCCACGAGTTGTACACCACTCGTCAGCACCTTTATAGGGCTCTGACGCGGTTGCACCCCTTTGTCCGGTCTGGACAGCTGCCGCGTTCTGCGATCTACCCAGCCAGGACCGTGATGCCCCACGGTGTCGGATGGCCAGAGGTGGGAGGCTACTCTCCCGCACTTGGTCCTCTTCTGCCACCTGAGCGTCGGGTTCTACACCAGAGTATCCGCGGCCCCCAGGCCACTGACGTGGAGGACTATCCGTTGCCTCACTACCAGCTGTCAGGTTACAGCTACCTTCACAGTACCTCCTGGGACTGATGTAGTCTTGCTCATTAGTCTTAGATGCACTCGCGAGCCTGCGTGCCGCCTATGATGACTTAGTCTATGTACGGAACTCTGTGTACTGAACTCTATGTCCGGCCCCTTTTGTAAGTTATGCCGACTATCTATGTTGTATCTGTCGTGCTCCTTTCATTATGCATGTTTCATCATGAATGACTCTTGTCTATGCAAATTTCTCAATACTGAACTACCCCTGATATATATTAGCAGGATGGTTAGACCAGCTGGTCGTGGTCGTGGCGGCAACTTCCCACCACCGCCTGAGTACATGGCTGGTATGATCCAACAGCTTGAGATGAATCGCCAGTTCATGGAAAACATGATGGCTCAGTTTCCTCGCCCCAATATAAACCAGCATCCAAACACAACAACTCTGCAGGATTTCATACGCCTCAACCCAAGTGTGTACCGCAGCTCAACCCAGCCGCTGGATGCTGATGACTGGCTCCGTGACATCACCTATGAGATGGAGTCTGCTGATGTAGCCCCTGCCAGCTATGTCACTTTTTGCTTCCTTCTTCCTGAAGGGACCCGCAGCTCAATGGTGGGACAGCCATAGGCGTACTCTGCCAGTTGGGACAATCATCTCCTGGCCAGACTTTCAGGCTGCCTTCCGTGCCCGCTTCATTCCTCAGGGAATCATGGACAGGAAGAAGCGTGAGTTTCGCAACCTCGCCCAAGGCAACAAGACTGTTGAAGCTTATCAGCGGGAGTTTCTGGACTTATCCCGCTATGCTGAAGAAGACATTGCAACTGATGCTCGCAGACAGGAGAAGTTCCGTGAAGGCCTTCAAGCTGACATCAAGCTCACACTTCTAGTGCATGACTTTGCCGATTTCGCCACCTTGGTGAACAAGGCCATCAATGTCGAGACTGGTCTGCAAGAACACAAGAGCTCTCAAAGGCGCAACCGTGACACGGGCTCATCTTCGGGCCCGCCCTCGCAGAAGCGTAAGATATGGATCCCGAACAGCATGTACCGTCCAACTGCACCTGCCCCAAGGCAGTCTTATGCTGCACCTCGTCTGCCGGCTGCTCCAACTAGGCAGCCGAGGCTTCCAGCTCCACCACCCCAAGCTCCTGTTCCTACCCCCGAGAATGGGTTGTGCTTCAGGTGCGGACAACCAGGGCACCGTGCTAGGGAATGCAACCAGAAACAGAATCAACTGGCCCTTCCAGCAACTGGCCGTGGGAACAACCAGGCCCGCAACAACAATGCCAAGTCTTATGGCCGTGTTCATGCCAACCACATTGATCTGAATGAAGCTCAAGACCAGCCTGCTACTGTGATGGGTACACTCCTCGTAAATTCAGTACCAGCATCTGTTTTATTCGATACAGGTGCATCGCATTCATTCATGTCAGAAGATTTTGCATGCTTGCACGACATTAAATGTGAGGACATGAATGCTTCACTATTAGTGCACACCCCTGCGGGCCAATGTCGAACCTCCATGATTTGCAACGACGTCCTTGTAGAAATCGAAGGACTGGAATTCCTTGTCTCTCCCATCGTACTGAAGTCCTGTAGCATTGATCTCATTCTGGGGATGGATTGGTTAAAGGCGCATACTGCTTCTATTGTTTGCGCCACCAAGACCGTCCATCTGCTACACCCTTCTGATGAAATAATTAGCTACGATGCTCATCTGGTTCGGAATGTCGAGGCCAGGCTTTATGCCTTAAACGCATTGAACGCTACCCCTCTCGAGGGCATTGAAAACATTCCCGTCGTGCGTGAATTCTTAGACGTCTTTCCTGAAGAACTCCCAGGGATTCCCCCTGCTAGAGCTGTCGAATTCGTCATCGACTTGAAACCAGGCACCACTCCTATAGCCAAGCGACCCTACAAGATGCCGCCGCATGAACTCCTTGAGCTTAAGGAGGAAATCGATAAATCTCTTCGAAGTGGTTTCATTCGCCCAAGTTGCTCTCCTTGGGGAGCACCTTCTCTCTTTGTCAAGAAGAAAGATGGGACAAACCGATTGGTCCAAGACTACCGTCCTATAAACCAAGCTACCATTCAGAATAAGTATCCTCTTCCTCGGATCAATGATCTGTATGATCAATTGGCTGGTTCATCAGTGTTCTCTAAACTCGACTTGAGGTTGGGTTACCACCAGATCCGTGTTCGTGAGGAAGATATCCCCAAGACCGCCTTTGTCACTCGTTATGGTTCATACGAGTACACCGTCATGTCTTTCGGCTTAACCAATGCTCCAGCCACCTTCTCTCGCCTGATGAACTATATATTCATGGATTACCTCGACAAGTTCGTCGTGGTTTATCTGGATGATATTCTGGTATTTTCCAAGAACGAAGAGGAACATGCTGAACATCTTCGCCTCGTGCTGGAAAAGCTACGAGAGCATCAACTTTATGCCAAGTTCTCCAAATGTGAATTCTGGCTTCCCGAAGTAACCTATCTTGGGCATGTCATCTCTAAGGATGGTATTGCCGTCAACCCTGAACGAGTTCAGGCTATTCTCGATTGGACTCCTCCGAAGAACGTTAAGCAAGTCAGAAGTTTTCTCGGTCTCGCCAGCTACTGCCGTCGATTCGTCGAGAACTTCTCCAAGATTGCCAGGCCTCTGACTAACCTATTGCATAAGGGCGTCAAGTTCCAATGGACAGATAAATGTCAGGAAAGTTTCCAGGCACTCAAGGACAAGTTAACTTCTGCCCCAGTACTAGCTCCTCCTGATACTAAGAAGGACTTCGTCATTTACTGCGACGCTTCCCGTCAAGGACTAGGCTGTGTCCAAATGCAAGAGCGCAAAGTGGTTGCTTATGCCTCTCGGCAATTGCGCCCTCATGAAGAGAACTACCCAGTTCACGACCTCGAACTTGCTGCTGTCATTCATGCGCTAAAACAGTGGCGACATTACCTACTCGGTAATCGTTGCGAGATCTTCACTGACCACCAAAGTCTGAAGTATCTGTTTACTCAGCCAGACCTGAACCTCCGTCAGCAGAGATGGATGGAGACTGTTGCAGATTTTGATTTGGGTATTTCCTATACCCCAGGCAAGGCTAATGTAATGGCTGATGCCTTGAGCCGCAAGTCTTACTGCAATCACCTCCAGGTTCACAAAGTTCAGCCCTCACTCGTTGAAGAATTCAGAAAGCTGAACCTCCATATTGTTCCTCTGGGTGCACTCGCTCCCCCTCCTCCGGAGTTCCGCAAGATGAATCTCCGTGTTGTTTCCCAGGGTTCCCTCTATACCATGGCTGTTGAACCCGATCTCGTGGGCACCATAAAGACAATGCAGGGATTTGACTCTGAAGTCTACAAGATTAAGCAAGACCTCAAAGAAGGAAGTCCCTCATCCTTCACTATTGCTGATGATGGCGCCTTGTACTTCAAAGGCCGCCTAGTGGTGCCATGTAAGAAGGAAAACCTGAATATGACTCAGGAGGTTATGAAAGAAGCTCATGATACGCCTCTATGTATCCACCCTGGTAGTACAAAGATGTACCAAGACATCCGCCAGAGATTCTGGTGGTCTAACATGAAGCAAGACATTGCTCGTTATGTTGCTGAATGTGACGTTTGCCGTCGTATCAAAGCAGAACATCAAAGGCCTGCTGGAACTCTGCAACCTATATCTATTCCTGAATGGAAATGGGACCATGTCGAGATGGACTTCGTTACTGGATTTCCCAAATCGCAAAAGGGTAATGATGCTATTCTTGTCGTCATTGACCGACTTTCTAAGGTTGCACATTTTCTGGCGGTCAAAGAAACGATCACTGCTAGTCAGCTTGCAACTCTCTACATGTCCAGAATTGTTTCGCTTCACGGTATTCCACTGGTTATCAGTTCAGACCGTGGCAACTTATTCACTTCAAGATTCTGGGCAAGTTTCCAAGAAGCTATGGGCACTCATCTGTCTTTCAGCACTGCTTTTCATCCTCAGTCACAAGGGCAAGTTGAACGTGTCAACCAAGTTCTCGAAGACATGCTTCGAGCTTGTGTTGTTTCCTTCGGCAAGAAATGGGAGGAATCTCTTCCGTATGCTGAGTTCTCTTATAATAATAGCTATCAAGCTAGTCTGAAGATGGCCCCCTTCGAAGTGTTATATGGACGAAAGTGCCGAACCCCTCTGAACTGGTCAGAAACTGGGGAACGTCCACTTTTTGGTCCGGATATTATCCAACATGCCGAAGAGCAAGTCCGCATTATTCGCGAGAATCTCAAGACTGCTCAGTCACGCCAAAAGAGTAATTATGACCGTCATCATAAAGACATGGTCTATCAACCTGGCGAAAAGGCCTATCTTCGAGTTACACCAATGAAGGGTGCTCACCGCTTCGGGATCAAGGGCAAGCTAGCTCCTCGCTATATTGGCCCATTCACTATTCTCGAGAGGCGTGGAAAAGTGGCATATCAACTGGAGCTTCCGCCGAACCTTTCTCAGGTTCACGATGTGTTCCATGTATCACAACTCCGCCGTTGCTTCAAGGACCCCATCCGAGCTGTGGATCATGAAGTCCTCGAATTGCAACAGGACCTCTCCTATAAAGAGCATCCGGTCCGCATTCTCGACCAAGCTGAATGCCGCACATGCCAGAAGGCGATCAAGTTCCTCAAGGTCCAGTGGTCGAATCAGTCTGAAGACGAAGCCACCTGGGAACGCGAGGATCCCTGCGTGATGAATACCCCGCACTGTTTCCTTCTACCTCCTAAAATCTCGGGACGAGATTTCTTGTAGTGGAGGACATTTGTCACGCCCGGATAATTAAGCTACAGTAATCCCTGCTAATGATGCCACGTCACCTCGGTTACCGTGATTAAACTCACGTTGATTCGAACCCGGTTCAAATTCAATTGAAAACATAGGCAAACAATAAAAGTTTTCAAAAATTAAATCTAAAATGTTCGGGGGTTGTCAAATATTACAAAGGTAATTATGATGAAGTAAACACATTTTTATAAAATGCATAAATATTTTAAATTGAATAAAACAGAAAGGAAAATAAATTTAAAAAAAAAACAAAAACAACAGACACCCCCCCGCTGGGCCAAGTGGCCCAGCTGGCCTCCACCGCCCGAACAGGCCGGCCCAACCGGCCAAAGGCCCAACCGGCCAACCCC
>NC_041385.1:515798736-515884295 GCF_002162155.2 Triticum dicoccoides
TCCACCACACACCTCTAACATACCAAACACGCAACTTTCCCCCTCCGGTTCATCTGTCCGAAAACGCGAAACACCGGGAATACTTTCCCGGATGTTTCCCCCCTTAACCGGTATCACCTACTACCGCGATTGGGCACACCTAGCATCGTTACTTGTCATGTCATGCATCGATATGCATTTGTTTGCATTGTATTCATTGTTTCTTCCCCCTCTTCTCTCCGGTAGACTACGAGACCGACGCTGCTGCTGCCCAGTTCGACTACGGAGTTGACGACCCCTCCTTCTTGCCAGAGCAACCAGGCAAGCCCCCCCCTTGATCACCAGATATCGCCTATTCTACTCTATACTGCTTGCATTAGAGTAGTGTAGCATGTTACTGCTTTCCGTCGATCCTATTCTGATGCATAGCCTGACATTGTTGCTACACCTGTTGATACCTTACCTGCAATCCTAATTGCTTAGTATAGGATGCTAGTTTATCATCATTGGCCCTACATTCTTGTCAGTCTGCCTTGCTATACTATTGGGCCGTGGTCACTCGGGAGGTGATCACGGGTATATACTATATACTTTGTACATGATACATGTGGAGACTAAAGTCGGGTCGGCTGGTGGAGCACCCGCGAGTGGATCTTTGAGGCGGAGCGGCAGGGCAGGTTGAGACCGCCTAGGAGAGAGGTGGGCCTGGCCCTGTTCGGTGTTCGCGGACACTTAACACACTTAACGAGATCTTGGTATTTGATCTGAGTCTGGCTACGAGCCTATACGCACTAACCATCTACGTGGGAGTAGTTATGGGTATCCCGACGTCGTGGTATCAGCCGAAGCACTTCAGACGTCAGCGACGGAGCGGCGCGCGCCGAATTGGATTGGAACGCCACTAGGCTAGGTCTGCTTTCGGCCGCCCACGCAACGTGCAGGTGTGCTCAGGGCGATGGGCCCAGACCCCTGCGCGCTTAGGTTTAGACCGGCGTGCTGGCCTCTCTGTTTTGCCTAGGTGGGGCTGCGACGTGTTGATCTTCCGAGGCCGGGCATGACCCAGGAAAGTGTGTCCGGCCAAATGGGATCGAGCGTGTTGGGTTATGTGGTGCACCCCTGCAGGGAAGTTAATCTATTCGAATAGCCGTGATCTTCGGTAACAGGACGACTTGGAGTTGTACCTTGACCTTATGACAACTAGAACCGGATACTTAATAAAACACACCCTTCCAAGTGCCAGATACAACCGGTGGTCGCTCTACCTCAGGGTTATGAGGAGGGGATCGCCGGGTAGGATTATGCTATGAGATGTTACTTGGAGATGCTACTTGGAGGACTTCGACCTACCCTCTTCTGCCTGTTGCAAGACGAAGGTGACCAGAAGCGTAGTCTTCGATAAGACTAGCTATCCCCCTCTTATTCTGGCATTATGCAGTTCAGTCCACTGATATGGCCCTTTACACATATACCCATGCATATGTAGTGTAGTTCCTTGCTTGCGAGTACTTTGGATGAGTACTCACGGTTGCTTTCTGCCCCCTTTTCCCCTTTCCTTTCTTCCTGGTTGTCGCAACCAGATGCTGGAGTCCAGGAGCCAGACGCCACCATCGACGACGACCCCTACTACACCGGAGGTGCCTACTACTACGTGCTGCCCGCTGACGACGGCCTGGAGTAGTTAGGAGGATCCCAGGCAGGAGGCCTGCGCCTCTTTCGATCTGTATCCCGGTTTGTGCTAGCCTTCTTAAGGCAAACTTGTTTAACTTATGTCTGTACTCAGATATTGTTGCTTCCGCTGACTCGTCTATGATCGAGCACTTGTATTCGAGCCCTCGAGGCCCCTGGCTTGTATTATGATGCTTGTATGACTTATTTTAATTGTAGAGTTGTGTTGTGATATCTTCCCGTGAGTCCCTGATCTTGATCGTACACATTTGCGTGCATGATTAGTGTACGATTGAATCGGGGGCGTCACATGCAACAAGGAAATACAACCTTCTAAAGAACAATTATCATAATCAAATTCCTTGAAATCCGAGATAGTGGGTTGAATGCTATTTAAAGTCATGACCTCTCCAATCCCACTTTTATCAAAAATACCATAAGATTGAACATGCTCCAAATATGTGGGATCTAAAGTTGACATTCTTCCAAACCCACTTTCAATATTATTGCAAACACTATTATCAATCTCATATTCATCACGGGGCTTAAATAAATTCTCAAGATCATAGGAATAATCACCCCAATCATGATTATTGCAACAAGTAGTAGACATAGAAAAACTAGCATCCCCAAGCTTAGGGTTTTTCATATTATTAGCACAACTGACATCAAGAGAATTTATAGTAAAATCATTGCAATCATGCTTTTTATTCAAAGAGTTATCGTGAATCTCTTCATAAATTTCTTCATCATAATTTTCAGATTCACAAATTTTCAAGCAAAGCTTTATAAAGATAATCTAGTGCACAAAGCTCACTAGCAATTGGTTCATCATTATTGGATCTCTTAAAAAGATTAGCAAGCAGATGAGGATCCATTAATCTTAGGTTCTGTTTAGCAATAAATAAGCATCTATTCCAACCAAACAAGCAAACGAAAGGGCAAGCAAAAGAGAGAAGAAGATTGGGAAAGAGAGGGCGAATAAAATGGCAAGGGTGAAGTGGGGGAGAGGAAACCGAGAGGCAAATGGAAAATAATGTAAATGCGAGGGAGATGAGTTTGTGATGGGTACTTGGTATGTCTTGAATTGAGCGAAGACCTCCCCGGCAACGGTGCCAGAAATCCTACTTGCTATGTCTTGAGCTTGCGTTGGTTTTCCTTGAAGAGGAAAGGGTGATGCAACAATAGTAGCGTAAGTATTTCCCTCAGTTTTTGAGAACCAAGGTATCAATCCAGTAGGAGGCTCCTCAAAAGTCCCACGCACATACACAAATAAACAAAGAACTCGCAACCAACACAATAAAGGGGTTGTCAATCCCTTCACGGCCACTTGCAAAAGTGAGATCTGATAGAGATAGTATGATAAGATAAATATATTTTTGGTATTTTATAATATAGATGCAAAATGTAAAGATGCAAATAAAAGTTGATTGAAAGCTTATATGATAAAAGATAGACCTGGGGGCCATAGGTTTCACTAGTGGCTTCTCTCAATATAGCATAAGTATTACGGTGGGTGAACAAATTACTGTCGAGCAATTGATAGAAAAGCGAATAATTATGAGATTATCTAGGCATGATCATGTATATAGGCATCACGCCCGCGACAAGTAGACCGACTCCTGCCTGCATCTACTACTATTACTCCACACATCGACCGCTATCCAGCATGCATATAGAGTATTAAGTTCATAAGAACAGAGTAACGCATTAAGAAAGATGACATGATGTAGAGGGATAAACTCAAGAAATATGATATAAACCCCATCTTTTTATCCTCGATGGAGACAATACAATACGTGCCCTGCAACCCTTTCTGTCACTGGGTAAGGACACCGCAAGATTGAAACCAAAGCTAAGCACTTCTCCCATGGCAAGAAAGATCAATCTAGTAGGCCAAACCAAACTGATAATTCGAAGAGACTTGCAAAGATAACTCAATCATACATAAAAGAACTCAGAGAAGATTCAAATATTTCTCATAGATAAACCTGATCATAAACCCACAATTTGTCGGATCTCGACAAACACACCGCAAAAAGAGTTTACATCGCATAGATCTCCAGAAGAGGGGGGAGAACATTGTATTGAGATCCAAAAAGAGAGAATAAGCCATCTATCTAATAACTATGGACCCGAAGGTCTGTGGTAAACTACTTACAACTCATCGGAGGGGCTATGGTGTTGATGTAGAAGCCCTCCGAGGTCGATTCACCCTCCGGCGGAGCGCCGACAAAGGCTCCAAGATGGGGTCTCGCGGATACGAAGGTTACAGTGGTGGAAATTGTTTTTCCTTGGCTCCCTGGATGTTTTCGGAGTACGTAGGTATATATAGGAGGAAGAAGTACGTCGGTGGCCGCTCGTGGGGCCCAGGAGATAGGGGGCGCACCCAGGACGGGTGGGCACACCCTCCTATCTCCTGGCCGCCTTGATTGCTTCTTGACTTGCACTCCAAGTCCTCTGGATCACGTTCGTTCCAAAAATCATGCTCCCAAAGGTTTCATTCAGTTTGGACTCTGTTTGATATTCCTTTTCTTCGAAATACTGAAATAGGCAAAAAACGGCAATACGGGCTGGGCCTCCGGTTAGTAGGTTAGTCCCAAAAACGATATAAATATGCAAAATAAAGCCCATAAACATCCAAAAGGGGTAATATAATAGGATGGAACAATCAAAAATTATAGATACGTTAGAGACATATCAAGCGGCTGCTTATTTAGATCACTGTTTCTCTGCTACTATTGCTCGAACGCCCTAAACTTCTATTGCAATGCTCTGGTACTAGTTCAATCAGTTTCAAAAGTAAAATTCAGTTTTGAATGTAATGTTCAGTTTCTTCAGTTAAGTTCAGAGTGAACATTATTTATAGCATCTGTCGGAGCGGCCATTGCACGACTGATGCATTTTACATCTAACACTTTTTGGTGATGTATTTTACATCATCTATTGAAGATTCTATTATAGTCGCACTTCAGATTAACATTATCTGTCTTGTCTTGCTTCCGCCTTCCGTCGTACACCTCACCGGAGCTTCTCCAACGACGGAACCATCCTTCACAGCGGAGCAGTACCCTCAGCACCGTCTCCAGAGGCCTCAAATCTTCTTCCCCGCCTTTGACAGTCACACCAGCATCACCATCCTCGACGTCCAACCCAATCATGTTGAGGTTGACAAGGCTATGGCAAAGAGATTTGACACTCATCGCATCACTTTGCTACTCTGCATTCATGTCGATCCCTCAGGGATCCTTCGGCTCAAAGCAGTTGCAAATCTAGAAATAAATGAATCATCATCACAAACTTAACAAGGAGAAAACTAAATGCTCTTTTGAACCACAATTTGAATCGGTTTAGCAAGATGGCCATTATATGATATTCATGTGGTTCACTAATCTCACAAAATATTTCGAGGGCAGGCTTCAGCCTATTGAAGACTGCCTACTAGAATCGCCACTGGTTCAAAGAAAACGTGAAGGAAAACATAGGAATTGGAAACTTTACTATAGTACTACTATTCGTGCATTTGGTTAGAAGGAATGGAGCAAAGCAAAACTAGAGGATTTTTTCCTTTGGTGTCTCTTTCAAAGAAAAAATGTAGGAATTTTAATATCCATTTGGACGTCCTTTTCAAATTAATATGCATGAAGACCACGACTAATTGCATTACTGGCATAATAAGATTCTTATTTTACATTTTCATGTGGTTTGACTTTAATTTAACCATGTTTCTCCATTCCTATGTTCTTCCAATTCATGTGAACCAAACACCCAGCTCGATAGAAATCCTATGTTTGCAAATGCTCTATTTTGCACGTGCATTCCTATCATATTCCTGTGTTTTTCTTGTCCCTGTGTTTATACAATACTCCAATTCTAAGGATCCCTTACCTATTTACATCATTTTCAGATATGTGTCAAAGAAAACTTTGTGTGTTATGTCCTGCTCCTGCCGTGCCGTCATCCACCCCACCCGAGGTGCAACATCAACGAAAGTGTTCACTGCAGCAGAGATTCCCCCTGCAGACTTTCTTTTGTAGCCTCAGATCATCTTCCCCATTGCCGGCAGCCACGCCAACTACATTACCATCATCGACTGAGCATATGAACCTGAGGACTACACAGTTCCGGAAGAGAGGTCGCACTCTTTCGTGTCTGCTTATGTTATACATCGGTAATTATTACCTGCTACTTTATCATCATGTTCACCTCTTAGACTCTCAGTCAGTGATGCGGAGCATCCTTCGGTCATCCCCATGGACCTTCCGTCGCCTCACCAAGCACCAAGAGGACCCATGACTAGAGCATGAGCTCGAACTCTCGAGACCGAGGTGACTTCTCTCCTTAGTGATATCACATATGATCCACTCGAGACATGGCTACTACCTAAGTCCGATATACTATGCATGATTAGGTGTCAAGAGGAACCTCCCGAGAATGCACGTGAAGATGGACAAGCCGCCAACTCCACGGATGAAGAGAACCAACTGAAACGGGCAAGTTCACCTTCCAGGCCCCAGACATCGGGCCAAGGCCCTGGACATCCGGTCCCTGGAGTGTCTCCATCAGCAACAGCCAAGCTGGCCAAGTCTACAGGGCCCGGACATCCGGCGTCCGGCCTGGACATCCTGTCCCAGTCCGGAAAGCCGGCCAAAGTCCCAGAAATCTGGCGCCACGCGCCAGGAACTACAGAAGCTATCGCCTCCAGCACGGACATCTGGCGACTTGGCCCGGACATCCGGCCCCTCCGGAAGGACCGGACATCCGGCCCGACGCCCGGACATCCGGCCCCGCCTGTCTGCGCACAGTAAAGGGCCGAAGCCCATGTACCTCTTCGCCCCCCTAGACTATATATACTCCTTCCCCTTCCTCTTTCTAGGGTTAGCATTGGTTTAGCTCATATTTGTGTGAGAGCCCTTGCTCATCCACTTGGATACTTCTCCTCGGAATTCACGACCTCTTCGGAGAAGATCCCCCAAGCGGATTCAAGACCCCTTTCTAGGGAAGATCATCAAGACCTCCGTACAGAGAAGAACGGTTCCTTTGTATCCTTACCTTTGTTGACTTTGGACCTCATGTATCTCTTTGTGTTCGGTGATCTAGCACTCGTGTGATTGATTCTATGTCGGTTTCGTGATCTCTCTCGTTCTCCCCGTGTTTCCCCCCTCGAGTTCTTCCGCGTGTTCTTCGTGATTCCCCATAGGATCCGCCCCAAACGTGAAAGATCGGCCCCTAGGGTTCTGCCCTACATCATTTTGGTATCATGAGCCACGTTGATCACGTTTTTGGAGCCCCTACCCCTCTTTTTCTAGCTTGATTTTGTTGTTTTCGTCCCAAATCCGAAAATCCCCACCAAAAATAGCCCCAATTTTTTTTTTGTGATTTGTTGGTGTGATGAAATTTTGTTGGATTTGGTCCATGGATTTGTGTTGCTGTGTGTGGATCAAGCTTTCCTCACCATCCCCACCATTTTCCATCCACCAATTCGTCCGAAATTTTCCCCGCGGAGTTCATCGCGTTCATCCCCGATCCAGAGCCCGGACATCCGGCCCGTGTCCTCCGGACATCCGGAGCCCCGGACATCCGGCAGCTGGCCCGGACATTCGGCCCCTGGAAGCAGCAACTCCATCTCCCACGCCTCCTTCCGCATACCCACGACACCTTCCACAAACACCACCACCGCTCACCGCTACCTCCTATGTCGATTGTGACACGTTTTGGTCTTTGAGATTTTGAGTTGTGGTTCCCGTGTCCTATTGTGTTTCGGCTATATAGGTACGGTTCGATGTCACCATCACCACCGCTCACCTCCATCGACTATTCAACATCGCCAAGGACGGTAACCTCGATGACATCTCTGTCATAACTTGCAATTGCGTTGATACACCACAAGGCCTTACTTTTGCGTAGCTTACCCATCGAGACTAGCTATTGAGTATTGTCGGCAACGTGACTTGTGCACATTAGTGATCATACTCCATAGCATACATACCATACCACCGTGGTGCATATCGTGGGATCAACTTGTGTGTCACAAAGTTGTCATAGCATACACAATTGCTATCTTGGTTCATGAAGTTTTGCATGAGAAAAGAGCTCAAAAGTGAAAGATCCACCCAAGCTTTTAAGCAAAGAGGAAAGATAAGCAAAGAGCTTATAAGCAAGAACCATAGCATCATACAACATTAAGATTGTCATATAAGATCATCTTCGATCATCGCACCGAAATACCATACATATAGCATAATTGGGATAGAGATTGTTGCATTTTTGCCTAGTAGGTCGTGCACAAGCTCCGTATCCGCCTATTGTGCAACCGTGCTAGTGTCTCTCTAGTATTGTGCAACAAGAGCATTTTCGTGGATTCCACATTTTGGCTCACTTTTAGTTTGCACAATCCCACTTATCTATTTGCGTGTGTGTTTCCGTGTACCCCTACTTGCTTGGTCTACTTGTTGCATTTGCAAATTTGTGAAGCTTTTCCAACATTTTTGAAGCTCACTTACAATTGCATCAAAATTTGTGCCACCATCATAACCAAGCTCCACCATAAGCTTTTATGTTTGTAGGTGTGAGAACCGACAAGAATTGGTATCAACAGTGCTATTTCATTGTCCGCATTTGAGTGAACTTGATTCATCTTCAACTTTGGTCAAGGTACATTTGGTACACGTTCTTTTCCTTCTACCACTCACATTTTGCTTGAAATGATGGATAGGCCAAGTACTTCTACCAACCAACTCTTCATCGAGCAAGACGACGACATGTCAGCATATGTCACCAAGAGCCACCTCTTTGATAAACAATGAGTGTTGCATCAAGACCAACAAGCAATGAACGACCGCATCGACAACCTCACCACCGACTTGCGACTCTCCGAGCAACGTACAAGAGACTACTTCGACAACAAGCTCGACGCGCACAAGCAAGACAACGATGCAAGAATGGACGAGATCCGCGCCTTGTTGGTCAACCGGCCTCCTTCTACATCGTCGTACTCAAGACGGAGCCACTCAAGTCGACACTCTGACGACTCCTTCTCTGGCTCAAGTACACTGTCATCGACCATTCTTCGATGAGCCGCGCGTCAAGACCGGCATGCATCTCGCAACCCACTACACGTCAAGCATTCACAAGAGCAAGCCGATGAGCAAGTCCCTCGTCCTCAATCAAATCAAGTAGCGTTTGCTCAAGCTCAAGAATGACAACGTCTTCGTCGCCAAGAAGAAGAAGAACGAGCGCGTCTACATGAAGAGCAACAAGATGCTGAGGTTCAACGTCTTCAACAACAACAACGAGAAGCACAAGCTCTTGCGGCGGAACGTGCCCTTCAAGAATCAAGTCGAGCCATCGCCAACCGCAATCGCGAATGGCTCAATCAAGAGGAAGCCCTTAGAGAAGAAATCCAAGAGAGGAACTACCATCCACGTGTCCAACATCAAGCTCCACAAGCTCCTTCACAAGCTCGTCAAGTTCCACCTCAACCTCAAGTTCAACAAGAGCAAGTTGATCATGGACTTCCTCCATGAAAAGAGCAACATGAGGATGAGTACCCTCCACGTCAAGGGCTTCATCATCACCATCGCCAACAACACAATGAAGAGCAACACTATGGCAAGCTCAAATTCACAATGCCCAAGTTCAATGGAAGCAATGATCCCGAAGAATACCTCTCATGGGCATTGAAGGTTGACAAAATCTTTCGTTTGCACAACTATGAGGAAGAGAAGAATATCGCTATGGCATCACTAGAGTTCCAGGACTATGTGCTCATATGGTGGGAACAAGTCCTTGAGCACCGACAAGCAAGAGGTGAACCTCCAATCAATACTTGGGCTCAAATGAAGGATGTCATGCGAGCACGATTTGTGCCCACCTACTACAACTGTGATCTCTTCAAGAAGCTACAACTCCTCAAGCAAGGAACAAAGAGTGTTGAAGAATACTACAAGGAAATGGAGATTGCCATGATTCGAGCCAATGTCAAGGAGGATGATGCACAAACAATGACACGATTCTTGAATGGACTCAATCATCCCATCAAGAAGATCGCCGACTTCCAACCCTACTCCAACCTCATTGAGCTCGTGCATCAAGCTACAAAGGCGGAACATCAAGTGCAAGATGACTTCAAGTACGCCAAGTACTCATCCAAGACCTACGGCTTCTCCAATAACCAAGCTTCAACAACTACTCCAACTTCGACATCAACCAAGCCTCCTCCAAGCAACGACGACAAGTCAAGTTACAAGAAAACTTCGGCAAGTTCAAGTCGTCTTCCTCCTACTACAAGCAACTTCAAGCCGCGTGCTTCTTCATCTACTCCGACCGACGAGACCATCAAGATAAGCTCCTTCAAATGTTTCACTTGCGGCGGCCGAGGCCACAAGTCCTATGAATGCACAAACAAGCGCACCATGATCCTCAACGACGATGGCACCTTCGACTCAATGAGTGAAGATGAAATGGAAGCTCTTGAGCAAGTGGCCATGCACCGGCGCGTCAACAAGGATGAAGATGATCAAGTATTTTGTGATGAAGATACGAGCCCCACTCTTGTTGTCTCCAAGGTCTTAACTCTTCAACATCAATAAGAAGAAGACCAAAGATGCCACATCTTCCACACTAAGGCCGACATCAAGGGACGATCCGTCAAGGTCATCATCGGTGGAGGTAGTTGCCACAACTTGGCAAGTGAAGAACTATGCTCCAAGCTTCAATTGGTCAAGAAAAAGCACCCGCACCCCTACAAGGTTCAATGGCTAAGTGACTCCGGCACTATACGAGTTGAGCATACGGTCCAAGTATCCTTCAAAATTGGTGCTTATGAGGACACTTTGGAGTGTGATGTGGTCCCAATGACTGTTTGCCACCTCCTTCTTGGTCGACCATGGCAATTCGACCGTGGTGTCTTCCACAACGGGCGTACCAACCATTATAGCTTCAAGATGAAAGGGAAGGAATATGTGCTACGACCTATGTCTCCTAGTCAATTGATAGCCGACAAGCAAGCCAACCACCATAGAGAGAAGAGTCAAAAAGACATTCCCCAAAACGTGAGTGAGAGCCACAAGCCAAACTTGAGCGCCTCTTCGCCTAAAGAGAAAAACCTCATACTATTAGCCACAAAAAGTGAGATGAGAGAAGTGTGTGAGAACCCATCGAGTGTGATACACTTTGTACTTTTGTGCAAGGATGGAGAACCAAACACTAACACCTCTCACGAGCTACCTTTAGTGTTTCAATCTCTTTTGCAGGAATTTCAAGATGTTTTCCCTGATGAGCTACCTCCGGGTCTACCTCCTCTACGAGGCATTGAGCACCGAATCGACCTCATCCCCGGAGCGCCACTTCCAAACAAAGCTCCATACCGTGTCAATCCCGAAGAAACCAAGGATATTCAACGGCAAGTACAAGAACTAATTGACAACGGTCATGTACGTGAAAGCTTAAGCCCTTGTGCCGTTCCGGTTATACTTGTGCCAAAACCCGATGGAAGTTTCCGCTTGTGTTCCGGTTGTAGACCTATAAATGCTATCACCGTTTGCTATAGGCATCCCATTCCTTGCTTAGATGATATGCTTGATGAACTTAGTGGAGCCAACTTTTTCTCCAAAATTGATCTTAAAAGTGGCTATTATCAAATCCGCATTCAAGAGGGTGATGAATGGAAAACTGCTTTCAAAACCAAATTTGGCTTATATGAGTGGTTAGTTATGCCTATGGGTTTATCGGAGGCTCCCGGTACTTTCGTGCGTCTCATGCATCATGTACTTCGACCTTATATGGGAGTCTTTGTTGTGGTTTACTTTGATGATATTCTTGTGTTTAGAAAACCATGAAAGAACATCTTAATCATGTTAGGGCTGTTTTGCAAACCCTTCGGAAGGAAAGTCTTTATGCAAACATGAAAAAGTGCACATTTGGTGTTGACAAAGTGGTTTTCTTGGGTTTCGTTGTATCTTCCAAGGGTGTCCATGTTGATGAAACTAAAATTGAAGCAATTAAAACTTGGCCCCAACCCACCAATTTGCAACAAGTGCGTAGTTTTCTTGGTCTTGCGCGTTTTTTCGTCGCTTTGTGAAAGATTTTAGCACTATCGCAGCTCCTTTCCATTCTTTGAGTAAGAATAATGCTCCTTTTGTTTGGGGATCTTTGCAATCCACCGCTTTTGATGAGCTCAAGTCTTTACTTACTCATGCTCCGATTCTTGCTTTGCCCAACTTTGACAAAACTTTTGAAGTTCATTGCGATGCAAGTGGTACCGGAAATGGCGGAGTTTTGATGCAAGAAAAACGAGCCATTGCATATTTTAGTGAAAAACTCTCCGGTGCTCAACTTAACTATCCCACATATGACAAAGAATTGTAAGCTTTAGTGCGTGTACTACATGTTTGGGAACATTATCTTAGACCTCATGAATTTTTCATCCATACCGATCATGAAACGCTTAAGTACTTAAAAGGTCAAACTAAGTTGAACAAGCGTCATGCCAAATGGAGTGAATTGATTGAATCTTTTCCCTATGTGATCAAGTACATTAAGGGTAAGGAAAATGTAGTTGCCGATGCACTTTCCCGCATATGCACGCTTCTCACTAAACTTGAGTTGAATGTTATAGGCTTTGAGCAAATAAAAGACTTGTATGCTAATGATCCATCTTTTGCTATTCCTTATGCTAAGTGTTTGACGCATACTTCTTGGGAACAATATTACATCAAGGATGGTTATCTTATGAGAGCTAACAAACTTTGCATTCCCGAGTCTTCTCTTTGTTTGCTCCTTTTGCAAGAGGCTCATGGAGGTAGACTCATGGGACATTTCGGACGTGACAAGAGATTCGCCACGCTCTCTAACAACTACTTTTGGCCCAAGATGTTTCGAGATGTCTCATGCTCCACCACCCAATGCTCTACATGTCGCAAAGCTAAGTCTAAAGCTCAATCCCATGGTCTTTACATGCCTCTTCCTATTCCTTATCAACCTTGGGAAGACATTAGCATGGATTCTGTACTTGGTTTGCCTAGAACTCAAAATGGCAAGGATTCCGTGTTTGTTGTTGTGGACCGATTTTCTAAGATGGCACATTTCATCCCTTGCAACAAGATAGACGATGCTTCACACGTTGCAAATCTCTTTTGTAGGGAAATGTTGCGTCTCCATGGAGTACCAAAGACAATCGTCTCCGACCGCAACGTCAAGTTCTTGAGTTACTTTTGGAAGACCCTATGCGCCAAGCTAGGAATCAAGCTCTTGTTCAAATCTGCATACCATCCTCAAACCGACGGCCAAATGGAGGTGACGAACCATACACTCTCCACTCTACTTCGCGTGTTGATCAAGAAGAACATCAAGGAGTGGCAGGAGTGTCTACCCATCGCTGAGTATGCCTACAACCGTGCAAGACATTCAACGACCGGCAAGTCTCCGTTCGAGGTCGTCTACGGCTTCAACCCGTTGTCCCCATTGGACATTCTACCTCTTCCTCTACAAGAGCGCACCAACCTCGACGCAAGTTCCCGTGCAAGCTACATCAAGAAGATGCATGAATATACAAGACACACCATCGAGCGCCAAGTACAACGACTCACGACCAAGCTCAACGTCAGCAAGCATCCCATGATATTCAACATTGGAGACCTCGTGTGGCTACACCTTCGCAAGGACCGCTTCCCCAACGAACGCAAGTCCAAGCTTCTCCCTCGAGCCGACGGACCCTTCAAGGTGCTAGCACGCTACAACAACAATGCTTACAAGATCGATCTCCCACGCGACAAGTACAACGTGAGCGACATCTTCAACATCTCCTATCTCTCCCCATACCATGGTGATGAGGATTTCGATCCGAGGTCGGATCTTCCACAAAGGGGGGGAGATGATGCGGAGCATCCTTCGGTCATCCCCATGGACCTTCCATCGCCTCACCAAGCACCAAGAGGACCCATTACTAGAGCACGAGCTCGAACTCTCGAGACCGAGGTGACTTCTCTCCTTAGTGATATCAGATATGATCCACTCGAGACATGGCTACTACCTAAGTCTGATATACTATGCATGATTAGGTGTCAAGAGGAACCTCCCGAGAATGCACATGAAGACGGACAAGCCGCCAACTCCACGGATGAAGAGAACCAACTGAAACGGGCAAGTTCACCTTCCAGGCCCCAGACATCCGGCCAAGGCCCCGGACATCCGGCCCCTAGAGCGTCTCCATCAGCAACAGCCAAGCTGGCCAAGTCTACAGGGCCCGGATCCGGCGTACGGCCCGTACATCCGGTCCCAGCCTGGAAATCCGGCCAAAGTCCCAGAAATCCGGCGCCACGCGCTAGGAACTACAGAAGCTATCGCCTCCAGCCCGGACATCCGGCGACTTGGCCCGGACATCCGGCCCCTCCGGAAGGCCCGAACATCTGGCCCGACGCCCGGACATCCGGCCTCGCCTGTCTGCACATAGTAAAGGGCCGAAGACCATGTACCTCTTCGCCCCCCTAGACTATATATACTCCTTCCCCTTCCTCTTTCTAGGGTTAGCATTAGTTTAGCTCATATTTGTGTGAGAGCCCTTGCTCATCCACTTGGATACTTCTCCTCGGAGTTCACGACCTCTTCGGAGAAGATCCCCCAAGCGGATTCAAGACCCCTTTCTAGGGAAGATCATCAAGACCTCCGTATGGAGAAGAACGGTTCCTTTGTATCCTTACCTTTGTTGACTTTGGATCTCGTGTATCTCTTTGTGTTCGGTGATCTAGCACTCGTGTGGTTGATTCTATGTCGGTTTTGTGATCTCTCTTGTTCTCCCCGTGTTTTTCCCCTCGAGTTCTTCCGCGTGTTCTTCGTGATTCCCCGTAGGATCCGCCCCAAACGTGAAAGATCGGCCCCTAGGGTTCCGCCCTACATTAGTCAGGTCCAAACTAATTTTCAGACTTGAGTTTTAAAATGCGTGTGGGGCACATATCGAGGCAGCAACAAATAGTATCTGTCTACTATCTGGTTCATCTGGGGTCTTCTATGTGGTTCATGTTAGGTGGGCAACAAACAGTAGATGATCCATCGTTTATCTTTTTAAACTGAAGCTATAATCTGCCTGCTATTAATAGTTTTTGATCTATCCACTCGTTTGCTACCATTAGTCTTGACTTCTGCATGCACCCCTTAGGCCTTACATAATCTAACTATGTTTTTTATTATGCATGTCAGTTATTGTACACAATTGTACTGAACATGTAGAGAAAAAGAGAAGACCGTTGCGTGGGAATATAATGTCATGCAGACGCCGCTACATGGTGGGCGAAGTGGTCCCCCTTCCCCTGTTCCAGATTGTATTCCAGAGGAAAATAACTGTTCAAAGGGGGATTCAGAGGGAGCCGACCACTCCTATTTACCCCCTGAGGTGTTTGCTCTAACCTGGCATGCTGATGTTGGTCATATCATGCATATGGCACCTCACATTGCTTACATTATACATCTTATATGTCATCATCTTAGTTTGGATTTGCTTTGTGTGAATGCCACCTGTTTGGTTTCTATATCATACTCCCACCATTCCTAAATATTTGTCTTTTTAGAGATTTCAACAAGTGACTACATACAGAACAAAATGAGTGAATCTACACTCTAAAATATGTCTATATACATCCGTATGTGGTACTCCATTTGAAATCTCTAAAAAGACAAATATTTAGGAAGAGAGGGAGTATATGTGAATTATGGAATGCCATCTTCTTTAGCAAGGCATCATATACGTGAATCATGCAATGCCATCCTATTTAGCCAGTCATCATATATTTGAACTGTATCATGCCAAAAAAATTTCATAATGTACTCCATTTGTCAACAATGTTTATACATTCATCTACTCTTCTTGTGCATCAGCCTTTGAGTCGGTCATGGGAAAATCTGGAGTGAAAACAAGGTCTTCTGAGCAGTCAGTGCTACCTGTCGATGCAGATTTCTTGCTGGTTACAGATAGCTCCTCGGAGGAGGTTTTAGAGACTGATGACCAGTCGTATTTCCCCCACCCTTAGGTGTATGCTCTAACTTGGCAGCGTTATATTGCTCATATCATGCATATGGTGTCTTGCATTGCCATGCCATCTGCTTAGATTATACATGCTTTGTATGAATGCCTCATGTTTGCTTTCTATATCAGATATGTGAATTATGCAATGCCATGTTTTTCAGCCAGTTATCATATATGTGAGTTATGCACCGCCATGCAGCCAGGCATCATATATGTGAATTATCTCATGCCATCGGATGTCGCTTGAAGCTACGTCGGTATTTCCCCAAAGAGGAAGGGATGATGCAGCACAGCGGCGGTAGGTATTTCCATCATATATGAAACGAAGGTTATCGAACCAGTAGGAGAACCAACCAACACAACATAAACAACCCCTGCACACAAAGAACAACACCTCGCAACCCGACGTGTTAAAGGGGTTGTCAATCCCTTTCGGGGTACGACGCCTCAACATAGGCAAAGGACGTGAGGTAAATTTGTAGTAGATTGATAGATCGAACACCAAATAAAATAAATAAGAATAAATTGTAGCAAGGTATTTTTGTATTTTTGGTTTAATAGATCTGAAAATAAATGCAAGAGAAAATAGAACGGAAAGGCAAATATGATGAAAAGAGACCCGGGGCCCGTAGGTTTCACTAGTGGCTTCTCTCATAAAAATAGCAAACGGTGGGAAAACAATTATTGTTGGGAAATTGCTAGAACTTCAAATAATCATGACGATATCCAGGAAATGATCATTATATAGGCGTCACGTCCAAGTTTAGTAGACCGACTCCTGCTTGCATCTACTACTATTACTCCACACATCGACCGCTATCCAGCATGCATCTAGTGTATTGAGTTCATGATAAAATGGAGTAATGCAATAAGAACAATGACATGATGTAGACGAGATATGTTTATCTATTGCGGTAGATATAGATCTCATCTTTTTATCCTTAGTAGCAACGATACATATGTGTCGGTTCCCTTCCTGTCACTGGGATCAAGCACCGTAAGATCAAACCCACTACCGGGAACCTCTTCCCATTGCAAGATAAATATATCAAGTTGGCCAAACAAAACCCAAATATCGGAGAAGAAATACGAGGCTATAAGCAATCATTCATATAAGAGATCAAAGAAGACTCAAATAACTTCAATGAATAAAAACATCGATCTGATCATAAACTCAAAGTTCATTGGATCCCAACAAACACACCGCCAAAAGACTTACATCATATGGATCTCCAAGAGACCGTTGTATTTATAATCAAGAGAGAGGGTGAGAGGAAGCCATCTAGCTACTAACTACGGACCCGTTGGTCTACAAAGAACTACTCACACATCATAGGAGAGGCTCCAATGTAAGTGGTGAACCCCTCCGTGATGGTGTCTAGATTGGATCTGGTGGTTCTGGACTCTGCGGCGGCTGGATGAATATTTCGTTGACTCCCCTAGGGTTTCTGGAATATTGGGGTATTCATAGAGCAAAGAGGCAGTCCAGGGGGCACCCGAGGTGGGTACAACCCACGAGGGCATGCCTGGGCCTTCTGGCGCGCCCTGGTGGGTTGTCCCCTCCTCGGGAACCCCCCCCCCCAGGTGCAACCAGGGCCCAACTTCTTCCTTTTGGTCCATAAAAATCATCATAAAGTGGTGTGGCATTTGGACTCCGTCTGATATTGATTTCCTGTGATGTAAAAAACATGTAGAAAACAGCAACTGGCACTTGGCACTATGTCAATAGGTTAGTACCAAAAAATGATATAAAATGACTATAAAATGTTTGTAAAACATCCAAGAATGATAATATAACAAGATGGAACAATCAAAAGTTATAGATACGTTGGATACGTATCGGCATCCTTTTTTTTATTACATATTCCATTTGTCGACAATCTGTGTCTATTAAACTACTCTTCATGTTATCAACCATTTAAGTCGGTTATGGGAAAATCTAGAGTGAAAACAAGGTCTTCAGAGCAGGTAATGGTACTTGTTGATGCATATATCTCGATGGTCATAGGCAGCTCCTCAGAGGAGGATTCAGAGATAGATGACCAGTCCTATATCCCACCTGAGGTGTATGCTCCAACTTCCAATGCTTATATTTCTCATATCATGCATATGGTTTCTTGTATTGCCTAGTTTAGACATCATATACACAATATTAAATGCCATCTGCTTAGTTTAGAGATCATACATGCGAGTGCCAGCTTCTTAGTATATAAATCAATTATCTGAATTATATCATGCCATCATGTATAATTAGACAACACATATGTGAATTATTTCATCCCAGCCTATTTTTAGAAAGACATCATATTGCTTTGTCATGTCAACCTGTTTAGACACTCATCATACGTTGAAGTATGCCATTATATCTTGCTAGGCTAACCATCATATATCTGAAACTGTGTTATGCTATCCTGTTTAGTTAGCCATCATATATGTGAAATTGTGTCATGCCGTCCTATTTGGTTAGACAACATATATGTGAATTACCACATCTATCTATCATACAATGTCTGTACTTTCAATTTCATTTCTTGTTTATCAGCCATTTGAAATAGAGGGAGTGATGGCAGTATCTACGGGAGTAAAAACCTGTTCTTCACAAAAGATGGGGCTACCCGTCGATGCAGATAGAACCATGGTTGCACTGGCCCATGAACTAGCCCCACCACACATAATTGAGACTCTTCTAGAATGTACACTTACACCGTTGGGCAGAGAACCAACTACACTGATGTACGGTAGAACCCTAGATGCCCGATCTTTCACGATTGGAGCGGATCCTGCGAAGAATATGAGGAACACGAGGGGAAATCACGAGGGAAAACACGGGAGAAACATGGTAGAAATCACTCAAACCAACAAGATTCGATTACACATGTGTTAGATCCTCGAAACACAAAGAGATACACGATCCACGATCAACAAAGGAAAATACAAGTAGCAAGTTCTTATCCATGAGGAGGTTTTGAGGGGCCTTCCCGTGAGGGGTCTTCAATCCACTTGGGGGATCTTCTCCGTAGAGGTCGTGAACTCCGATGGAGAAGGGATCAAGTGGAGAGCAAAGCTTCTCAAATAAGCTACTATTTTGCTAACCCAAAAACGTAGGTGGGAGAAAATTATATATAGTCTACAGGGTGATAGGATACATGGGCCTCGGCCCAAGTCGATGCACGCAGGCAGGGCCAGAAGTTACAGGCGCCAGAAGTTTCGGGCGGGTTCCGGTGTAAAACGAGAGTTGGCGCGACGCGGGGCTGTGCTGGAGTCTGGGGGCCAAAAGGTCCGAGTCAGCCATAAGTTCTGGGAACCAGAAGGTCTGGGCATGGTTCTAGGCTGGTTCCACACTGAACAGAGAGTTGGCACACCCAGGCATCATCTGGAGTGGCGAGGGCGGAGGTTCAGGGCTGTGGCCGGAAGATCCGGGCTTGGCAGAAACTCTGCACAAGTCTTGATGTTGGCCATTCTTCCTCCTTTAGTCCTTGGTTCCTGAGCACATGTAGTGTCTTTGCATTAGGTAGCAACCATGTCTCGCGTGAATAGAAAGGAGAAGGACTTAGGAAAGAGTTCACCTTGTGTCCAATGGCGTATGCTTGAGGTCGAGGTCTCGTCCTAGTGTAAATGGGGATGATCGTAGGATGCTCCGCATCATCTCCCCCCCCCCTGGGAAAGATCCGACCTTGGATTGTGATCCTCATCACCATGGGAACAGTTGTTGTGGACGGACTTGTAGTTGGACGAAGTTGAGGACATCGTGCAATCCAAGTAATCCAAGGTGTCGCTGGAGTAGTATACATGCAAGAAGAGCAAACACAAACGATAATCGGGAATACAATGGTTAGCGCACACAAAGTGTCCATGATGTAAGAATGAGTCTGTGCGGCAAGATTGCTCGTGACAAAGTGCATGAAGCTTATCAAGATGATATATAATGATATGCAAAGCATTCATGGGGTCATGGTGCACAAAGCTACAAATGCTACCATTGTGCAAAATGATGTCATAATGGGATGGTGTATCAAAAGCATGAACATGGTAATTGGAGCTTAATGTGAGTATGTGATCATGCAGTTGATGGTGGGCAATGTGGTCATTATGTATGAATATGCCATCGAGATATATCACAACAAATTTGCTAAGGAAATGCACAAGCTCGTATATCATGGATGGCATGGAAATCAGGGATGGCACCCGCAGGGTTTGGGTACGGTTTGAGCCACCCCATACCCGTACCCATCCCCTCTAAGCTTACCCATCACCCTTACCCGTACCTGTCAATGGGTATACTTTTTCCCATGCCCGTTACCCGACAGGGTAGATGGGTACCCGTGGGTAAAATTACCCATGTTTGCAAAGTATCGCTTTGAACAACTCATTGTCATAAAAAACAACATATAATTATAATCTATAAACAACAATAGATTATAACAACAACACACATTTTTAAATAGCAACACATCATAAAGAACAATATATTTAATAAACAACATCACTTTCTCGTAAACAACGACACATCAAAACATCAACATATTGTCATATATTTTGAGTTCACAAATTCATGACAAAGTGAAGAGATAATTTCGAGTTCATATGAATTTTATAAGGGTACGTGGGTACGTGGGTATGGGTTATATGATCCCATACCCGTACCCGCTCTACCCGATGGGTTTAACATTTCCCTATTTATATACCCATGGATATTTTTTTGTCCCATACCCTTACCCTAATTAGGTTTTTACCCGTAGTGTACGTGAGTAATGGGTACCCATTGCCATCCCTAAAGGAAATAGATGCAACAAGGCAAGCACAATGTGAGTCAATCCATGCATAGGGTGCAAACTTGTGGTGAGTATGATATGTCCATTGAGCATGACATGTGGGAGCACAATCAAAAAATATGGATGTGTTGGTGCAATGTGTCAAAGGAGTGTTGATGTACCAATGCTCGATGTCGTGGCATGAGTGGAGGTTCGAAGGTGCATCCAATAAGTCCGAGCGCTCCTCAATGTGAAGGTCCATAGAGCCAATCTCCAATGTCGCTCATCCATTCGCGAGATGTATCATGTAGACAACAAGAAGGAAACAACAATGAAAGAATGACCCATCCAATATGCGTATTTGAGGATGGCTCAAAAGGAAGGAATTCACCTTTATGAGGATGTCGAAAATTTTGGTGCCATGCATCGTGTACGCCTTCACATGACCAAGTTGTCGCATGACGGTACCGCCTTGTGAACCTTCAAAATTGTCGGTGTTCTGGGAACGGGGGTCCCCAGACTTGCCTGCCTGCGGCCTACAGCGTGGCTCAAGTGGTGGCCCAGCACGGCCCATCTTCATCAGCACAAGACTCAAGACCCGCGCGAGGGGCCGAGCCTCGCGGGGCGGACGACACAAGGCTTCCTCAGGGACGGCCTCACCAGGAAGGCTCGCGAGGAGGCAGAGAGATAAAGGCAGGGTACCTCGCAAGGTGCCCATGATGCCAGCCATGACGATCGAGACGAGGCGGGCGCTAGGCGGGCGCCCGCCTGCGCAGTGTCCTTGTTTCCTCTTTGATGCAAAGGGGGCAAGCACAGGCGTGGAGTACCGAGGCATCAGGCAAAGGTTGCCATTTTAGTGCAACGAGACCAAAACCAGCGGGGCGGTAGGATGGAGGTCACCATGGAGCCCAAGATGGCGTCATCACCAGTGCTTTTGGCAGCCGAAGACCAACTTTAGTCAGGATAACTTGTACTAGATGTTCGCCTTCGAAATGGCCGTTGTTGGCGCCCTTCCCGCTGAATATTTGGGAAGAGGCCCAGGGCCTCTATAAATAGAGCTAGCCACCACAGAGTAGAGAGAGATTTTTTGGAGGTAGACTAGAGAGAGAGAGGCGACTGAACTCACCCAAGCAGTTCATCGCACCAGCTCAAGAACACCTCTCGCGAGGCTGTTCTCCCCTTGTACTGTTCATCATCAGCCCCTGAGGCAATCCACCACACCACACACTGGAGTAGGGTGTTACACCACGACGTTGGCCCGAACCAGTATAAATCTCGTGTCCCTTGTGTTGTTCATCATTTCCAGCTTACATCTCACAAGAGGATCGGACGTGGATAGATAGGGGAGAGATCTTAGTGCGCACCCCAGAGTTCGAACCTCAAGGGTCTGTCGGAACCCAACATCCGACATTTGGCGTGCCAGGTGGGGGTGCACCAGAATCTTTCTTCTATTGTCTGCATTCAATCTTCCGTCGTGTCCATGGCTGATACTCATCGGGCTCGTGCCGAGCGTTGGGCTGCTCTCGCCACCCGCATCGCCCAGACGGCGCCCGTCGGTAGATGCCCCCATCGTTCCCCGTCGCCTGCCGCCAACGCCGCCGCCGGCCCGGCGGGGAACGAGAAGTAGGCCTCGTCTCTGCATCCTTCAGTGCGGCGGGAAGGCCGCACCGCCACCCCGTCGCTGACTCCAGCCGGTTCGTCATCCCATGCCAATCGCGCCCCCACGGACGCGCACGCCACATTGCTCCTAGCGTGTGAGCTCCTGCACTACCGTCCTGTCGATGACCTCTACGAGGACTGGCTCACTCGCATCACCGAGCTCGTCAGCACTGCAGGGGGCTCTCCTATGTCGTCCCTCTCGCTGCCTCGCCCTCCGTCCTGCATAGGAGGCGCAGACCAGGAGGTGCCTCCACATCCTCCTCCCCAAGAAGGCACCCTAGCTCCAAGGCGCACGGCCCCAGGACGAGATCCACCGTGTCCAGCACCCGCGCGGCAGGAAAGGAGCTGCCAAGAAATCCCTTGTCCCCAAGAAGGTGCTCGCGTGCTCCCGGCACCGGTGCGCCACCACCTCAAGACCACGCGCTGCTCCAGGCAGCGGCCAACGGGAATCCCTAGGAGCAAGCCCAGCATCAGCAGAGGGCTCCGGTGGCCACCACAGGCTGCCGCGCCTTCACCCCCGAGCTACGCAGTGTCGCCTGGCCAGGCAAGGTCAAGCCTGACCTGCCTCCTCGCTACGACGGCACTGCAGACCCCGCGGAGTTCCTACAGCTCTATGAGCTAGGCATCGAAGCCGCCAACGGGGACGAAATGGTCATGGCGAACTGGTTTCCCATGGCACTCAAGGACGGAGACCGACCTGGCTCCTGAACCTGGCTCCGGGAACGATCTCCTCCTGGGACGAGATGCACACTCGCTTCATCGCCAACTTCCAGGGCACTCGTGACCGTCCGCCGGCCGTGGGTGACCTGTGTCGCATCAAACAGCAGCCTGGAGAGACCTTGAAGAAGTACATCCAGTGCTTCAACAATGCTCGCCTCAAGATTCCCAGGGTGACTGAGGAGGCCATTATCTCTGCGTTCTCTGATGGTGTTCGTGATGTCAAGATGAAGGAGGAGCTGGCAATCCATGAAGATCTGTGTACGTCACTAGAGTTGTTCAACCTGGCAACCAAGTGCGCAAGTGCTGAGGAGGGACGCCTCTCCCTTCTCGAGCTCCCAGCAGCAGACCCAGAAGAGAAGAAAGCCAAGGCCAAAGATGTGAAACACAAGGGAGCAGCTGTGCTCGCAGTAGAGCCAGACACCAAACGCGGCAGGGACCAGCCGGAGTCATCCAAGGGCAGCCAGTACTGTGTGTACCACGATCTCCACACCCACAACACCAATGAATGCTAAGAGCTCAGGGCCGTACGAGAAGGCCACGTCGGACGGCGCCCCGAGCGCAACGATCGGGGCTACGGCCGAGGCGGAGCAAGAGGTGGAGGACGATGGGATGACCATGGCCCACGCCAGGGATGGCGTGACCAACCTCGCGAGGACCGTTGGCAGGACCAGCCTCGCGAGGGAGCTTGGAGAGATCAGCCTTGCGAGGATCGCCCGCAGGGAAACGCAGGCCTTCCTCCTCTGCCACCACCACCAAGGAGAAATGAAGACCATCATCAGGACGAGGGGGGCTGGGGGCTTCCAGGAGCCATGTGCGATGGCTTGCATCCTGGGTGGCGCACAGGCCCCAGCCTCACATCGCATCTTCAAGTATTTTGCTCGCATGGTGAATGCAGTCCTCCCCAAGCTTGAGGCCACGCGCCCTCTCAGGTGGTCTGCATGCGCTATCACATTCAGCTCAGCGGATTAGCTCAAGTGCGCGGCAACGGCCAGTGTCCTCCAAATGCTTTGTTCCCCAGTCATCAGCAATGTGCAAGTCACCAGGACCCTCATCAATGCCGGAGCAGGACTCAACGTCCTGTCCGTCAAGATGTTCAACAATCTCCAAGTGCCATATGATCAGCTTCAGCCAACAAAGCCTTTCTCAAGAGTCACGGATGGTTCCACTATTCTGATAGGGCAGGTTCGCCTTCCTGTCACCTTTGGGAAGCCCAACAACTACCGCACCGAGCTCATTGACTTCGATGTCGCCCACATTCGCCTGCCGTACAATGCCATCCCTGGGTACCCAGCCCTGGCCAAGTTCATGGCAGTGACTCACCATGGCTGAAACATCCTTAAGATGCCAGGAAGCGGTGGGGTCATCACGGTCCCCTGTGAAGAGAAAGATGCGGTGTGCTCCCTCGAGCGCGCCTTCTAGGCCGCGTCGATCGAGGACCTGGACACCAAAAGTGGAAACCTCCCAGGAGCAGCTCCCAAGAAGAAGAAGACATCACCTGGTTCAAGGCCTCAGGAGGCAGGCACCCCCGGATGCGCCACGTTTGGACATGCGCCCGCAAAAGGGGCGCCACCCTCAATCGCATAGGAAGGCGTGCCCGGTGCCCCCTTCGGGTAGGGCTCGGGGGCTCTCTCCTAGGGAGCCACCGACCTTGCCAAGTTCATGAGGGAGGCGCTTGGGCACCACTTGGAGGCGTGCTTCATGGCATGCTTCCCTCAGGAAGGCGTAAGGAATGAAGGACCGAACCCGCAGGCATTCATCACCGAGGCGCTCAAGAGTTGGAGGGATCGAGAGTCATGCGCGACAACCGCCGTCTGCCCGGCGTAGCTCCCCATCCAGGCGAGGATGGTGGGATGTGCGCCTGAACCGACTACCCAGGGCTCAATCGAGTCGCTTCTCGGGAGTGCTTCTGGACCTCGCGCGTGGGGCGTTGCACGGGCCCGCCATGCAGCTACGTTCGCATGCCCTTCGGCTTGTCTAACGCGGCTATAGCCCACCACCGCCTAATGAGGAGCACTCTGGAAGCTCAGCATCGCGCGCTCATGGAGGAAATGGAGATGGACCTCGTCGGGCTGCTTGAGCCTCCCGAGGCCCGGAGGCCCGAGGGCTCGTGAGGATCGGCTCCTTCACACCGCATCGTCAGCTACTCCGACCCTCGCTCTGCAAAAGTATCAGGTGACTTCTTTTTAGTTTTCGCTTTAGCTGGGAGCGCCCACATGGCTGCATCATTCCCAGGTCGCGTGGGTCCGTCCCTGTGGCATGTATCCCTTTTACTTATGTTCTTTGCTTACCTTGTTGGGGGCGCCCCTCGAGCTGCATCATCCCCAAGCCGCCCGGGCCTGACCCAGTGGCGTTTGCTTTTTTCGCATCTATCTAAATGGATTTTCTCCTCCATGCTTAACCTGATTCCCATGATTATCGTCTGCTGCCTACCGCGGACCTCTCCACTCTCATGCAAAGCCCTTGCACGTTAAAAGGGGGGTGCCTGAGCATCGCGACTCATGGGCCCTTACAGGCTCTCCAGCCCTCACCCCCTGGCCTTGACCCATGACATTGCGACATGTCATACCAGCGGCGGCTGAGCTCGCTCAAGGGCCGGGACATGAGAACGTAGAGCATTTGCATTCTAACCACCTTTCAGGAACATACCATTGATAAAGGCCCAGAGCCAGGCGCAACCCGGCTCGAGGTAGGGCCTCGTGAGTCCCGCGCTGGCTCACGGGTGCCCAGATACACCTCTCCTAGCCCTACCATGCCGGCCACGTGTCAGGGCGGGGCTGTACACGCCCCGGGGGCTCCTCCCGGAGGGGAGCCCCCTCCCATGCACCAGTGGAAGCACCATGCTCCACGCTGGCTGACGACACTGCCGAGGAGCGGCTATGCCTGTACACATACAGAAGCACTATGCTCCATGGCTATATCAACCTCAGGGAGCCCAGAGCTCAGTGTCTGGCACCATCGCAAAGCCTCCCCTCAGGAGTGCCGTGCGAGGGGACTGGACACGGGGGCTGCACCCGGGCTACGCCCGAGCGCATGCCACCTAGCTAGGTTCCTCGGACCTTGTCATCGCGCGCCCCTCCCCGAGCGGAGCCAAGCTATGAAGACTCATTTGAGCGTCAAGGGGGACTCCTGAGCATCGCGACTCAGGAGCCTAACTGGTCATGTAGCCCCTCACTCCTTAGTTCCGAAAGGCTAACGGTGGTTGAGGTATGCGCGGGGCCGGGCCCTGCCAACATAGAACAACATAGAACGGCATAGAAAGAGGTATAGCATGCCAAGTGAACATGACACAATGGGCATAAAGTAACAAGTCATATATAGCCCAAAGTCGTGTGAGAGCCAAGTAAAAGAGATGCGCGTAGTCGTTGTGCGAAGAGAATGGTGGTAAGGACAATCCACGGGATCCCAAGTCGTTGTTCCCCTCAAGATCTTGTTTTGTCAACTCATGGGATTGAGAGGTTGATGAGTATATGTGAGTACCTACACAAAAAAAGACCAAGGAAAGATTGTGTCTGCGTGGTATGTGTACACATTATCCATCATGATGTGCACGTGCTTGTGTTGTTTGTACCAAATATCCAATGCTCAAATAGATGAGATGCATGATATAGAAACATGTCATCCATCATGAGAGGTTTGTTGTTATGTTTAGCATAATGGAGACTCAAATTGTGTAATGCATCATGAGAAATATGTAGAGCGTTGTTACTCATGGAATGCATATGGTGCAAGCGACTATGAGAATCATGCAATGTATGGAATGCATCAAAATCTCCTGATCTGTATGAGGAAACTATGGGGGTCTCCTCATGATCATTAGTGGAAACATCACATGGAGAATATTGAAAACATCCAAAACAAAGCATATTTGAAACAATGTGATCATGGCAAGGCATAGTAGATGAATTGTGCAAATCATGTAAAGGAAGCATTGCATTATTATCACATGAAAAAATAAAAGTCAATGACTGATGTCTACTACGCAACCTTCTCCTTGTAGACGTTGTTGGGCCTCCAAGTGCAGAGGTTTGTAGGACAGTAGCAAATTTCCCTCAAGTGGATGACCTAAGGTTTATCAATCCGTGGGAGGCGTAGGATGAAGATGGTCTCTCTCAAACAACCCTGCAACCAAATAACAAAGAGTCTCTTGTGTCCCCAACATACCCAATACAATAGTAAATTGTATAAGTGCACTAGTTCGGCAAAGAGATGGTGATACAAGTGCAATATGCATGGTAGATATAGGTTTTTGTAATCTGAAAATATAAAAACAGCAAGGTAACTAATGATAAAAGTGAGCGTAAACGACATTTTAATGGTAGGAAACAAGGCCTAAGGTTCATACTTTCACTAGTGCAAGTTCTCTCAACAATAATAACATAACTGGATCATATAACTATCCCTCAACATGCAACAAAGAGTCACTCCCAATTCACTAATAGCGGAGAACAAACGAAGAGATTATTGTAGGGTACGAAACCACCTCAAAGTTATCCTTTCTGATCGATCTATTCAAGAGTTCGTACCAGAATAACACCTTAAGACACAAATCAACCAAAACCCTAATGTCACCTAGGTACTCCAATGTCACCTCAAGTATCTGTGGGTATGATTATACGATATGCATCACACAATCTCAGATTCATCTATTCAACCAACACAAAGTACTTCAAAGAGTGCCCCAAAGTTTCTACCGGAGAGTCAAGACAAAAACGTGTGCCAACCCCTATGCATAAGTTCATTGAACCCGCAAGTTGATCACCAAAACATACATCAAGTAGATCACGTGAATATCCCATTGTCACCACACATAAGCACGGCAAGACATACATTAAGTGTTCTCCAATCCTTAAAGACTGAATCCGACAAGACAACTTCAAAGGGAAAACTCAATTCATCATAAGAGAGTAGAGGGGGAGAAACATCATAAGATCCAACTATAATAGCAAAGCTCGCGATACATCAAGATCGTATCACCTGAAGAACACAAGAGAGAGAGAGAGATCAAACACATAGCTACTGGTACATACCCTCAGCCCCAAGGGTGAACTACTCCCTCCTCGTCATGGAGAGCGCCGGGATGATGAAGGTGGCCACCGGTGAGGGATCCCCCCTCCGGGAGGGTGCCAAAACAGGGTCCCGATTGGTTTTTGGAAGTCAGTCAGGGGAGCCACGAGGGGCCCACGAGGGTGTGGGGCACGCCATGGACCCTCGTGGCCACCTTGAAGCTTCCCTGACGTCTACTCCAAGTCTCCTGGATTGCTTCCGTTCCAAAAATAACTCTCCCGAAGGTTTCAGTCCGTTTGGACTCCGTTTGATATTCCTTTTCTTCGAAACACTGAAATAGGCAAAAAAACAGCAATTTGGGTTGGGCTCCGGTTAATAGGTTAGTCCCAAAAATGATATATAAGTGTAAAGTAAAGCCCATAAACATCCCAACAGGTAATATAATAGCATGGAACAATCAAAAATTATAGATACGTTGGAGACGTATCAAGCATCCCCAAGCTTAATTCCTACTCGTCCTCGAGTAGGTAAATGATATTGTGGCATGAATGTTCAGATCCAAATGATTCAAGATCAAAGTTCATATTAACATAAAAATAGTAATACTTCAAGCGTACTAACAAGTAATCATGTCTTATCAAAATAACATAGCAAAAGAACGCTTATCCCTACAAAATCATATAGTTAGGCTATGCTTCATTTTGGTCACACAAAATACTCCCATCATGCACAACCCCGGTTCAGCCAAGCAATTGGTTCATACTTTTTAACGCGCTTCAGCTTTTTTCAACTCTCACGCAATACATGAGCGTAAGCCATGGATATAGCACTATGGGTGGAATAGAATATGATGATGGAGGTTGTGTGGAGAAGACAAAAAAAGAGAAAGTCTCATATTGACGAGGCTAATCAATAGGCTATGGAGATGCCCATCAATTTATGTCAACATGAGGAATAGGGATTGCCATGCAACAGATGCACTAGAGCTATAAATGTATGAAAGCTCAACAAAATAAACTAAGTGGGTGTGCATCCAACTTGCTTGCTCACAAAGACCTAGGGCATTTTGAGGAAGCCCATCATTGGAATATACAAGCCAAGTTCTATAATGAAAAATTCCCACTAGTATATGAAAGTGAAAAAATAAAAGACTCTCTCTCATAAAGATCATGGTGCTACTTTGAAGCACAAGTGTGGAAAAGGATAGTAACATTGTCCCCCCTTTGGGGGGCCTTCCTTTTTTTATTTGGCCTTTCCTTCTTCTTCTTTTTTGGCCTTTTTGGCCTTTTTTCGAGGGACAATGCTCTAATAATTATGATCATCACACTTCTATTTACTTACAACTCATGGATTACAACTCGATACTAGAACAAAGTATGAGTCTATATGAGTGCCTCCGACGGTGTACCGGTATATGCAATGAATCAAGAGTGACATTTATGAAAAATTATGAAGGTGGCTTTGCCACAAATACTATGTCAACTACATGATCATGCAAATGCAATATGACAATGATGGAGCGTGTCATAATAAACGGAACAGTGGAAAGTTGCATGGCAATATATCTCGGAATGGCTATGGAAATGACATAATAGGTAGGTATGGTGGCTGTTTTGAGGAGGATATAAGGAGGTTTATGTGTGATAGAGCGTATCATATCACGGGGTTTGGATGCACCGGCGAAGTTTGCACCAACTCTCAAGGTGAGAAAGGGCAATGCACGGTACCATAGAGGCTAGCAATGATGGAAGGGTAAGAGTGTGTATAATCCATGGACTCACATTAGTCAGAAAGAACTCATATACTTATTGCAAAAGTTTATTAGCCCTCGAAGCAAAGTACTACTACGCATGCTCCTAGGGGAAGGGTTGGTAGGAGTTAACCATCGCGCAATCCCGACCTGCACTCATAAGGAAGGCAATCAAAAGAGCATCCCATGCGACAAATTTGTTACACAACTTTTACCATATGTGCATGCTATGGGACTTGCCAACTTTAACACAAGTATTTCTCAATTTCATAATTACCCAACTATCATGACTCTAGCATTACCACCTCTATATCTCAAAACAATTATCAAGCATCAAATTGATCACAGATTACAATTCACTTTCTATGATAGTTTTTATTATACCCAACTTGGATGCCCATCATTCTAGGACCAATTTTATAACCATAGCAAATACCATGTTGTTCTAAAAGACTCTCAAAATAATATAAGTGAAGCATGAGAGATCAATAATTTCTACAAATTAAAACCACCGCCGTGCTCTAAAAAGATATAAGTGAAGCACTACAGCAAAATTGTCTAGCTCAAAAGATATAAGTGAAGCTCAATGAGTAGTCGAATAATTATGCAACTATGTGAAGAATCTCTAACATTTAAGAATTTCAGATCTTGGTATTTTATTCAAATAGCAAGAAAATAAAATAAAATGACATTTCAAGGATAGCACACATCATGTGAAGAAGCAAACACTTAGGTTCAACCGATACTAACCGATAATTGTTGAAGAAGAAAGGTGGGATGCCTACCGGGGCATCCCCATGCTTGGATGTTTGAGACTTCTTGAAATATTATCTTGGGGTGCCTTGGGCATCCCCAAGCTTGAGCTTTTGTGTCTCCTTAAGTACTTTATTTCATGGCTTCCCTACATCTTAAAAACTTCGTGCACACAAAACTCAACAAGAACTCATGAGATAAGTTAGTACGAATCAACACAATAATGTTATCATTTTCAACTATAACAAATGTAACATCACAAATTTTCAATTTGGAATGTTATACATTAGATCATCATTGCATATCATATTTTTATTGCATTTTTTGGTTGATCCTAGAAATTCTACGCAACTCAAGGACCCACGGAGAGAGTTGGGGATTTTGTTATTTTCATATTTGAGTTGTCTCAAATTTTGAAAAGAGGATCGTTTGGTTTTAATTATTTTTCACTTCGAATATTTCCAATATGAAAATTAAAGAAAGGGGAAAAAATGACTTCCCCAAAATAATGAAATATTGAAGGGAAATATTAAAATCAAATAAGTATTTTATTCGTAGTTTTATCGCTATTTTATTTGAATTGGGAAAAAATGTGTTTTTCAAAATTGCATTAGAGGCCCAAATAAATGTTCACTTTATCCGATATATTTGAGAGGATGGGAAAAATTTATTTCAGGATTTTTGGTGTCCTTTCAGTATTTCTTTTAATCATTTTTCTACGCGTTGGAATGTTTAAAAAAAAAGAGGAACCGACTTACCGGGCCGTCTACGCGTGGGACACCGACCCGGCCGACCCTTTAAGAGGCTGAGGCCCGAGCCGAGCCGCAGCCACCCGCCAGCCCCGCTGTCGGGGAGGCTGATCCATGAACACCTATGGGACCGGCGGACCGGGCCCCTTTCGGTTCGACGGGGGTCGGAGATCGCACGAAGAGCGGATCGAGGCGAAGCACACGAGCAGTTTACCCAGCTTCGGAGCTCTCCGGAGAGATAATACTCCTACTGCTGCTTGTTTGATTGTATTGAGTTCTTGCTCGGGAGCGCTGAGTGCTACAGTACACACGAGCTGCTAACGAGACCGAGCGTGAGTGTTTTCTGGTTTCGAACCCAACCCCCCTAAACGTTGCGCACGGGCCTCCTTTTATATGCTCAAGGGGTTACCGACAGGTGGCAACATAGACAAGGGTAAAAATAGAAAAAGAGGGGTGGTTGGTACAGCTACATGTACAGTGCATCCTACCTAACCCTGATGGCAGGGGACAAAGGCATTAAATGCCCGTCTGCATCGCCCAAACAGTGCAGAAAAGGACCGTCAGGGACGCCACCGCTCGCTACGATGGCAATCTTGTCAGCGTGGCATGCCACCGCGCACCGCTGGCTGCACAGCCTCCCGCCACGCGTGCCTGGAAAGGCCCCAGGGCGACACGTTGGTGGATGTGCTGGAGCGTGGGTACAGAGTGGTCGCTTGCCGCGGCAAGCGCCTTGCCGCGTTCGTTGTCTTGTCGCATCCGGAAGCTTGTCGCTCTCCGGGCCTTGCCGGGACGCATGGCGCGTTGCGGCAAGTTCCTTGCCATGTCTTGGTTGGCCTTCCCGGCAAGCTCCTCTTGCCGGGGCCTTGTCTCCTTGGCTTAAATACTTTGTTCTTGAATGGCTCCAAAGGAACCATGGAGGACCTTGGCGGTCACCCGGCAAGCCTTGCCGCGGGGCGCTGCAACTGCCCGTGCACAAGTTCGGGATACTAGGGTACCCCTACTCTAGTACACCGACAGGAGCCCCCGGGCCTGGGACACACACGGTGCCGAGCGCTGTTGGGCCAGGCCCAAAACAGGGCACGGGCACGCGCGGCCTAGGTTACGCCATATCTTACTCCGTATCCACCGCTCTCTCCCCCAATGGCACGCGTCGAATGCGGCGTCGTGGGAGAGATCGTGGAGCACTGGACCGAGGGTCTTGTGGATCTTGCTGCAGCCATCGACGGGGAGTTGGCGCAGTTGGGGATGGAGGAGCTCGGGTACTCCTCCGACGAGCACCTCCAACCCAGCGCCAAGCTTAGCTTGTTCTTCAAAGGCGTGGCGATGGCCCTCCAGCGACTCCGGGAGAAGATCCCAAAGCAGCTGGCCGACGAGTCGCGCAAGATCTGCGCGGGGGCTCTTCAAAAGGTGCTGATGAAGGTGGCCTTCCGCAACCCAGGCCTCAACTTCACCAATGTCCTCAAGTCCTTGCTGCCGGATGCTGATCTGGAAGTGCTCAAGGCCCTTGTCGCACCCATTGTGGACAAGGTGAGCGAGATCAAGAGGGTTGAGGGCGATCGCGTAGACTAGGCCGCCCGTTTTCTCTTTTTCCTTGTCGCTGCTAGTCATGTCATGAGAACAATCTGTTAGAGCTGCGACAAGCTATCTTCTAATATAACTCTATTTTGGGTAGAGATTGCTATGTTATTTCCTTTACTTGATTCCTTCCTTTGTATGTGTTTGCCCTACGCTTTTAGGGAACTTGTCGGCGCAGGCACCTGAGCTGCGAGCGCTGAGTGCGGGACGTCAGCAGCCTGCTGGCGGTGCCGCTTCCGACAAGAAACCTTGTCGCAACTAGTCACAGCTCACTTAAGTTGTTGAGCGGACTCGAAACAAAGTAAGGGCGCAACTAGCTACGAGTTGGTTCCTCCGCGCACAGGTTTTCCATACAAAGCACGGTCGTTCGAGGAAGATAACTTAAAAAATTAAAACTGATTGCTCAAACTTTGGCAACTTAGCTGTTCTGTCATTTGCTTTCCGGCAAGGCGAAACTTCCTTGAAAGATGCCTGGTCCACACCATTATCTTCTCCTATCCCCCGCAAACTTGTGTGCGAGGGAACCTTCCTTTCCTTTTTGAGAAAAAGAAAGAAGAGAAAATAAAGATATGGAGCCTTATGGCTCGTTATTGCTTACTGGGAGTAGGTGCTGCACAAAGTTTCAGATAACGCATGCAAAAATAAAGTAGATAGCATGATATTGACAAGATGTGCTGAGCACATGAGCTTTACTTATGCACGGGGTCTGCGCCCGGCTTTGTACAAAGGATTACATGCAACATCGGCAAGACTTGTACAAAAGGTGGTTGCCGGAATGGGTTCCGGCAACCGCGCCCTACGGGTAAAACTTACGAAGATGCTCGATGTTCTAGGAGTTGCTCACCGGAATGCCATCTTCGGTCTCAAGGCGGACAGCGCCAGGCCTCGTGACTTGTTTCACCCGGTAAGGGCCTTCCCACTTCGGCGTCAACTTGTTGGAATTCTTGGCAGACTGAACGCGCCGAAGAACAAGGTCGCCTTGCTCGAAACTGCTGGCATTAACCTTGCGGCTATGGTAGCGGCGCAAAGCTTGCTGGTATCGAGCAGCTCATACAGCAGCCTGAAGACGGTCCTCCTCAAGGAGCAGTGTGTCATTTTGTCCCAACTGCTCTTGCTCAAGCTCATCATAAGCGAGCACTCGAGGTGACCCGTATACGAGTTCCGTGGGGAGAACTGCCTCTGCTCCATAAACTAGAGCGAAAGGTGTCTAGCCAGTGGCTCGATTTGGCGTCATCCTGATCGACCAAAGAACCACCGGCAGCTCCTCAATCCAGTTCCTTCCGCACTTGTGTAGCCTGTCGAAAGTCCTGGTCTTGAGCCCGCACAACACTTCAGCATTTGCCCTCTCCGCTTGACCGTTGCTTCTCGGATGAGCAACAGAAGTGAAGCAGACCTTGGCGCCAAGATCTTGGACGTACTGCATGAAGGTGCGGCTCGTGAATTGTGTGCCGTTGTCAGTGATGATCCTGTTAGGGATCCCGAAACGGCAAACAATCGACCTGAAGAACTTGACTGCTGACTGTGCTGTCACCTTCCTCACTGGTTCCACTTCCGGCCACTTTGTGAACTTGTCGATTGCAACGTACAAGTACTCAAAGCCCCCGACAGCTCGGGGAAAGGGGCCGAGGATGTCGAGCCCCCAGACCGAAAATGGCCAGGATAAAGGGATCGTCTGGAGAGCTTGAGCTGGCTGGTGTATCTGCTTGGAATGGAACTGGCACGCTTCGCACTTGGTTACTTGTGCAGTTGCATCTTGGAGGGCTGTCGGCCAAAAGAAACCTTGCCGGAACACTTTGCCGGCAAGTGCTCTTGCACCAATGTGGTGACCACATATGCCTCCATGTATTTCTGCCAACAGCTTTTGTCCGTCTTCCCGGTGAATACACTTCAATTTCACGCCGTTGAGTCTTCTTCTGTATAGTGTGTTGTCGACAAACTGGCACATACTTGACTGCCGGGCTACTCTTTCCGCTTCTTCCTGCTGTCGTTCGTGAAGAACTTGGCGCTGATCGCGACGAGCTCGTGGATCCGATGATGCAGTGGAGTCGATGTCGAGGTGGATCCGACGAGTCGACGATCTTGGCCTTCGGGGTGGGGAGTGCATGGTGGTTGCACCTCCTCCGGTTTCGTCACCGTCGGCTCGTGCCTGGCGGTCCTGCCGAGGCAGCGATGTACTCGGTTGTCGCGGAGTGTCGCCGTTGGCGAAGCCGATGAGACTCTGAATGGTGGACCTCCATCCGTCGATCTTGTCTTCCATTGGAGGGTAATCCAGGAGCAGTTTAGCTCGCGCCAAAGCTTCTGCTGGAGTGGTGGGTGGCAGTGGCGAATGGTGCGAGGAGCGGGATATGCTCGGACTTCTAACTATGTTAGAATGAGCAGTATCCCGTCCAGGCGACCGTGCCTCGCTCGTGCCAGCATGTTGGCGTGCATGCTAGTCTTGAGCACCCCGAGATCCACCAGCTCAATCTTCACCCAACAAACGTATGGTACTACGAGTACCATGACGTTGTTGGTCCTACCCCTCCTGAGATGGGCGCGGAACATGTACGGACGCCGAGGTCTGCGCGGCCTTGTCCTTGGACCTGGTAGCACCGTGAGCTCCCTCGTCGATGTCCTTTCTTCCGCCGGCGTCTACCCCACCGCTCGTTTGCTCCGGTGGTGGTGGGATTGACGTGGACGGAGCAGCTGCCGCCGAAGTCTTCTTCTTCGGTGGCATGTCGATGAAGAAAATGGAGATCTAGCTCGCGCGAACGCCGGATCAGGTTCACACAATCTCGACGCCCCCTACCTGGCGCGCCAAAGATGTCGGGGAGGCTGTTCCACGAACACCTATGGGACCGGCGGACCGGGCCCCTTTCGGTTTGGCGGGGGGCAGATATCGCACGAAGAGCGAATCGAGGCGAAGCACACGAGCAGTTTACCCAGCTTCGGAGCTCTCCGGAGAGATAATACTCCTACTGCTGCTTGTTTGATTGTATTGAGTTCTTGCTCGGGAGCGCTGAGTGCTACAGTACACACGATCTGCTAACGAGACCGAGCGTGAGTGTTTTCTGGTTTCGAACCGAACCCCCCTAAACGTTGCGCACGGGCCTCCTTTTATGCTCACGATATGCTCAAGGGGTTACCAACAGGTGGCAACATAGACAAGGGTAAAAATAGAAAAAGAGGGGTGGTTGGTACAGCTACCTGTACAGTGCATCCTACCTAACCCTGATGGCAGGGGACAAAGGCATTAAATGCCCATCTGCGTCGCCCAAACAGTGCAGAAAAGGACCGTCAGGGACGCCACCGCTCGCCATGATGGCAATCTTGTGAGCGTTGTATGCCACCGCGCACCGCTGGCTGCACAGCCTCCCGCCACGCGCGCCTGAAAAGGCCCCAGGACGACACGTTGGTGGATGTGCTGGAGCATGGGTACAGAGTGGTCGCTTGCCGCGGCAAGCGCCTTGCCGCGGCAAGCGCCTTGCCGCGGTCATTGTCTTGTCGCGTCCGGAAGCTTGTCGCTCTCCGGGCCTTGCCGGGACGCGTGGCGCGTCGCGGCAAGTTCCTTGCAATGTCTTGGTTGGCCTTCCCGGCAAGCTCCTCTTGCCGGGGCCTTGTCTCCTTGGATTAAATACTTTGTGCTTGAATGGCTCCAAAGGAACCATGGAGGACCTTGGCGGTCACCCGACAAGCCTTGCCGCGGGGCGCTGCAACTGCCCGTGCACAAGTTCGGGATACTAGGGTACCCCTACTCTAGTACACCGACACCCGCCGCCACTTGTCACACCCTGATTTTCATGGCACAACACTTAAGATGATAAATCATGATAAAGTATGGTTTGACAAAAACTTTTGCATTATTTGACTTTTTATTTGAGTTGGTTTTCTCTCTGTGTTTTCAAGTCCTCTTAAAAGTCAACATAGCTTCACCTTCTATACTTCATTTCCCTGATCGAAAACTTCTGCCCAATGATCATGCCATGTGTATAGAGCAACATAGTATTTTCTTACAAAAATAATTTGCCCAAATAGTATTTTCAAAAAAATAGTTTTTCAAAAACCCCTGAGTTGAGGTTTGCACTACAAGTACTTGACTTGGGGTGTGAAAAATCATTCAAAAGGTATATTTGAATCCTATTAGATGTAGGACTCCCATAAACCACAAAATATATAATTTTAAAAGTTATTTTCCTATTTTATTTAAAAGCTTTTTCTTAAGGCCAGAAATGGTCTTTAATAGGGAAAAATTATTTTATTGTTTCAAAAATATTTGACAAGAACCTAGGGAAACTCAGTGGACATATATTGTCCATATATAAGAGTTTCAACACATGGTCATGTTCAAAATATTGGTAAAATCCCTCAAAAACCCTTTTTGGATATTTCAAGCTTTTGAAATATTTACAAAGGAAATATTCTCCAAAAATTCCAAGAAAATTCTAGCATGTCACATATGACATGTTGGATGATCTCGACAAGTATCATGTCATGGAGAATAGTATAACCGCATGAAATCCCCTCAAAACCATTTCTATCCATTTTTGAAGTTTGAGCAACCTTACATTGGCAAACATGTCCAAATTCTCTCAAAGCTTGTGAACATGCTCAAATGGTCTAATAATTCATATAGACCAAAAGGCACAAGTTGGAGAAAATGTTATATTGATCAAAGTGCCCCAAAACCCTCTCTGACCAGAATCTAATTTGAACAACTTTGTACTACCAACTTTATCTCCTTGACCCCAACTTTGGTGAGCATATTCACATGACCAAATGAGGCCACTACACCAAGTGGTGCATCAAGGAGAAGTGATTTGCTCAACTAGATCTACACAAGTTCATTTCTGCTAATTTCTCGGGTTTACAAAAGTTGCATTGTCAACTTTGCCCAAATGGGCTCAACCTTGGTGGAACCTATTATTATCTTATGCTATTTGACCCTGTCAAGCCTCATGACAAGAGGAGTTCATCTTCTTGCCCAAACCAGCAACAAACACCTTGTGCCATGTTACCAAAGCCCCTGTTTTGACCACTTCCACTCTTCTCCATGGCCTCAACTTTTTACCACAGCCCCTCCTAGACCTCTTCTACCTCCAGAAGCAATGGTTGCTTCTCAGATCAATAATTGAGTGGTGAAACCACCTCATTTACCCTCTAGACAGCCCCTTTCCCTCTCTCTCTCTCAACCCCGCTACTCTCCTACTAGATCCCCAGGGCATCCAATGCTCCTCCCCTCTTCTTTACTTCCCCCTAGAGCTACCAGGCATGCCTGGCCGTGCCCACTTTGCCAAAAAAATGGCATGCCGACCATTTGCACGCTCTGGAGCGCGCTACAGTGCGCTCCCGCACTGTAGACGCCCCCTGCCAACCACCTCCGGCCACCTAGGGCCTCCCCAGCGCGCCCGACGATTCGCCTCGGCATCCGCAGCATGCTAAGCCTTGGTCCCCCTCTTCCTTCTCCCTCCTACGGCCTCCCTCACATGCGCGCCATGGCCGCCCGAGAGCTCCAATGAGCACACTCACACGCGTGACGCCTCTGGCCCCTCTTGCTCCCTCTCTTCCTTCCCCTGGTCGTGGACCACCTCCACAAACGCCCCACACATGCCCATGCGCGCCCCCGTGGCCTCTAGCAACGGCTAGAAGCTCGCCGGTGCATGAGCCACGGTGCATCACGCCCCTCCTATTTAAGGCCACCCCGGACCCTGTTCTCTCCATCCCTTGAGCTCTCTCGCCTCCTAGCGATCACCAGCAGAGCCTCAGCTCCCCTTCCCCTCTCTGTGCTCGGGATCGAGCCGAGCGCCGCTACCTCGGGTCACCGGTGTTTGCGCGGTAAGAGCCTCCTCCGCCGCTCCTTTCGCTCGATCTGGAACCACAGCGAGCCCCTGACTCCTTCCCCTCATTTTCCCCTTCGTTTGTAGTCGGAGTCGACCGGAACGACCACCACCCGACGCACCTCCGCCGGGCTTCCTCGTCGCCGGCAAACCCCTGCACCCCGGCGACCAACTCCACCTCCACCCGAACGGCGACTCCATTCTGAGCATGTCGGTGCCCTCATATCGCCTCGCCGTCGACCACAGCGGCGCCGGTGAGCTCGCCGCCCTCTCTGACCCAAGGTTGATGACGATTGCCGTGGGGCCCGTCCGTCAGCCTCACGTCCTGACGTGTGGGTCCCGCACGTCAGGTTTAAAACACACACGCGTGCGCGCACCAGTTCGCTGCGTCAGCTGAAAACGTATTTCCCAAATACGCCTTCGACATGGCGGCCTCGCGCGGGCTGAATTCCCTCTGGGCCTGCTGCACTGTGGCCTTTCTGGCCCAGTGGCACAGTGCCACTCTTCTTTTTCTTTTTCTGTCTGTTTTATAAAAATTCCACAGGATAAAATATTTATCCAAATGGAATAATTCCAACTGCTAAAATCTTAGAATAATTCCACCTATTTATAGATGTAACATTCATGCACATCCATCACACTTTTCTGTACTGTTCAAATTTAAATTCAAATTTGAGCATTTAAATCCTTCTTTGAAAATCCATTTCCACTATTCCTTAACTCCAAAACCAAAACTAGGAATTTTCCCCTTCTTAGATTTCCCCCTAGTATTTAACAAAAATAAGTTGACATTTTTCTGAGCACTTTGATTTTCCTGTGTTACTATTACCTTATTTTCCCATCATTTCTTTTGCGACGAATAGATCTCGTATTTGACGAAGTAGTTGGATAAGGAGAAGGAGAAGGACTTGAAGACTTTGAAGACCAAGGCAAGCAGCCCTTTGACCATTTCTATGAAACCCTTTTTATGCATGTCATATAGCACCATATTATTGTTGCAACAGAATCATGATGAGGTGGTAACCACCTCATTGGGTTGCCACCGTACTTCCTCGTTGATACTTGCATTGTGCATGACCCTACCTTCTTATGAGGGTTATGCTGGTGGGAGTAGATAGGATGCTAAAGTAGATGCTACACAAAAAGGGACGGGTATATGCATGATGAAGGAGACAAAGTATTTTCAAAGGACTTTTCAAAAACACCGTCGGGTGCCACTTATGCCCGAGGGAGATGACGAGATGGGTAACCACTTGATGACGAAGTTGTGTACCGAGGCAAGTGTGTGTTGTTTTCGAAAACGGATTAGATTTAAGATTTGTCGACTGTCCCAACCTTACATGCGCAACCACTCTACCCTTGTATGGGAAAGGGAATTATTGATTACCTAGGATGATACTAGCTTGGAGCCCGCATTACTAGTGACGGGGGAGAGTTGGTGCTCTCTCTCGGGACGGGGTCGTGCCAGGTAGGGCGGCCATGACTGTTTTTACAGGGCACTAGATACACCGTTGTGTCCCCTCTCGGATGTTACGATCTCGAGTGAGTCTCGTATGATGTACATCGTGAGGATACAGAACAACGAGTGGACTCCTTGTTAGTGTCGTCTAGGGAAAGATAGTGATCGGGTGCTTACCCCGGGTACTTGAGGTACCATGGGTCCTGGATGACATGGAAGTTCCCCGGATCTTGTGGGTAAAGTGTGCAACCTCTGCAGAGTGTAAAACTATTTGAATAGCCGTGTCCACGGTCAAGGACAGTTGGGCGGTGCTGCTTAAACTACGTCCAGAGCTTCACAAACTAGTGTGTGTGTTTGGATGATTGGGGAGAACTACTTGGGTCAAGTCAAGGGACTTGACATGATTGAGTTGGGTTGATGCCCACTCTATTTATGTTGATATCTGTAACATGTCCTCATGGTTACTTGAATTCTCCTGATGCATGTCTTACAAGTTGTTGAACATGTCATTGCACTCAAAACTAGCTTTCTGCAAAATTTACCTATATCATGCATTGTTACATCTTGGTCCAAAACATGGGTTGCTTGCGAGTACGTTCTAAGTACTCATTGGCTTGCCACTGGTTATTTAATTGTCTAGGCATGGAAGAACAGGAGTTTGAAGAAGAGTTCCTTGGAGACGAACATGCGAATTAGGACGTTTCCCAGTCAGAATGCCTGTAGGGTTAAGGCAGATGGCATGGGTGCAAGTTATCGACGAAGATTTCCGTGGCGATGATATACTCAAGACTTGACCATAATGGTCCTACTTGTGTAAAATGGTATGTATGGATGTAAGACTCTTGTTATTCAGCTTATGTGTGTTCAGTGAGCATTGATCTCTGGGATCACTGTACACGTGCATTCGGTGATCCCTACCTATGAGTCGGGGTCCCCACAGAGCTGGTATCAGAGCCATCCTGACTGTAGGAAGCCTTAGTTAGCATGGTCGTTAGTTAGGGTAAAACTATTTCCAAAACTACTACTAGTTTTCAAAACTATGTGTACTTCTCTTCCCTTCTCAGTTTGTCGAAAACTAAGGTATATATTCCTTATTGATCTCTTCCCCTTCAAAATCTTTGGTCGCTAGAACCCTTATGCCCCTGACCACTAGATTCCTTGTAATCCTCGTGGATAGTCTAGAAGGAAGATGCCTTGCCAGACGTTCACCCACATCTCCTAAACACAAGATTGGCGACATCACAACAAGATGATACCAACATAAGATACATCCTCGAGGAATGAGGACATGAAGACCCAGGAGATGGTGACACCCTTGACACTGCCCCAAGATGAAGCAACCCTAGCCTACGATGATCAGGGCATAGGATATGCAAGATCATGATATACATCGCTAATAGAGTAACCCTGTCACTACTATTGATGCATTGGCAACCACCGGTGGATGAGAACCTAGCCATTTGGTCCGCCTCACTATAGTGAGCAGGAAAACGGTTCTCTTCGTCCCCCGCTCTTGGTATCGATGTTGTCATCAACGTAACTGATAGGTTAGACCTCTATTATGCCTTGTTAATGTCATTGCATAAATGATTGCTTACTCGAAACCCTTGACGCCTTAAAAGGAAAAAGGGACTGTCATGATTAAGAAGACAACGGAAGACCGAGTCAATGCTAGCTACGAGGAGCCACCTTCACCCCATCACTTCAACAGGCGAGAAGTTGTTGAAGACTCTTCAGGCTCAACCCAGATCGTTTCATCGAATAACTACAAGAGACGTAGCACCACCTGAGGAAAACTCAGAAGACTGCACGAGGCACAAGGCACGACTACTGAGTCCGAGAACCCCTAGGGTAGGATGAGTCGTGTACCCCCTATGCGCAGTCGAGTCTGTATGATAGTTCGAATAGAACCATGATTGTGTGTTGCTTGTTTTTATTTGTTTGTGTTTTGATATAGGTCGCACTTTTGCCTTAGGCGACAAGTATGCGACTATATGACCTTCCTCACCTTGTTTCTTTTGTTTGGCCCTCCCTGCACTTGTTTTTTTGCACTAGCACTATAGAACCCCCTTTAGGCATTCCCCTCCTCTATGCTACCTCTCCCTCTCATCTCTCTCCTCAATTGAAGGCTAGCAAGACAAGATACACCAAGGATTCTACTTTGGCAACCAACCAGCACTAAAGACTTTTGCTACAACCTCCTCGACAAAGTGCAGCCCCTTAGAGTTATGGTTGCCCCTCAAGATTAGAAACCCATTCCAAGACCCTTCGAGACTTCATAAAATACCCCAGCTTACTTTGAGTACCCCATAGAATTCATGGTTTACTTGGACAAGCTAGTTGTCATCTTTATTTGGCGACATACTTATCTACCCGAAAACGGAAGAAGAGTCGTTCAGCTGATTAGAAGACATTTTTAAAACCGCCATGTCTAGAAGGAAGAACTACACCAACCACCATCGTCAAGAACTAAACATCCATGTCGAAGGCCAGGTGTATCTGCAATCCACTTCTCTCAAAGGAACCAAGCATTTCCATGTCAACGGGAAGCTCACACCAAGATTTAACAACCCCCTCCGAGATCATTCCAAGACGAAGGGCAGACAAATACCAGCTAGAGTCACCACCTGAGTTACCTGATGTGCACAACGCTTTCCATGCATCACAACCTCGGAAGTGTTTCCAACTTCCTAACTTGCCCGATCTCTATAAGGACATCGATCATCGAGCCATCGACCCCTAGCCTAACCGGACCTACGTGAGAAACCCCTTAGCAACCTGGATCAAGCCGAACGTCATACACGGAGCCACACCATCAAGTACCTCAAGGTTCAATGGAGCACCACTCGGAAACAAAAGCAGTATGAGGACGTCAAGACTACCCCGAACCCAAGTTTCCATACTCCTTTCCGCGCCTAGTTTGGGAATCTCGGGGACGAGATTCTTGTAAGGGGGGTAGGTCTGTCACACCCTGATTTTCAGGGCACAACACTTAAGATGATAAATCATGATAAAGTATGGTTTGACACAAATTTGTGCATTATTTGACTTTTTATTTGAGTTGGTTTTCTCTTTATGTTTTCAAGTGCTCTTAAAAGTCAACATAGCTTCACCTTCTATACTTCATTTCCCTGATCCAAAACTTCTGCCCAATGATCATGCCATGTGTATAGAGCAACATAGTATTTTTTTACAAAAATAATTTGGCCAAATAGTATTTTCAAAAAAAAATAGTTTTTCAAAAACCACTGAGTTGAGGTTTGCAGTACAAGTACTTGACCTGGGGTGTGAAAAATCATTCAAAAGGTATATTTGAATCCTATTAGATGTAGGACTCCCATAAACCACAAAAAATATAATTTTAAAAGTTATTTTCCTATTTTATTTAAAAGCTTTTTCTTAAGGCCAGAAATGGTCTTTAATAGGGAAAAATTATTTTATTGTTTCAAAAATATTTGACAAGAACCTAGGGAAACTCAGTGGACATATATTGTCCATATATAAGAGTTTCAACACATGGTCATGTTCAAAATATTGGTCAAATCCCTCAAAACCCCTTTTTGGATATTTTAAGCTTTTGAAATATTTACAAAGGAAATATTCTCCAAAAATTCCAAGAAAATTCTAGCATGTCACATATGACATGTTGGATGATCTCGACAAGTATCATGTCATGGAGAATAGTATAACCCCATGAAATCCCCTCAAAACCATTTTTGTCCAATTTGAAGTTTGAGCAACCTTACATTGCCAAACATGTCCAAATGCTCTCAAATCTTGTGAACATGCTCAAATGGTCTAATCATTCATCTAGACCAAAAGGCACAAGTTGGAGAAAATGTTATATTGATCAAAGTGCCCCAAAACCCTGTGTGACCAAAATCTAATTTGAATAACTTTGTACTACCAACTTTCTCTCCTTGACCCCAACTTTGGTGAGCATATTCACATGATCAAATGAGGCCACTACACCAAGTGGTGCATCAAGGAGAAGTGATTTGCTCAACTAGATCTACACAAGTTCATTTTTGCTAATTTCTAGGGTTTACAAAAGTTGCATTGGCAACTTTGCCCAAATGGACTCAACCTTGGTGGAACCTATTATTATCTCATGCCATTTGACCCTGTAAAGCCTTACGACAAGAGGAGTTCATCTTCTTTCCCAAACCAGCAACAAACACCTTCTGCCATTTTACCAAAACCCCTGTTTTGACCACTTCCACTCTTCTCCATGGCCTCAACTTTTTACCACAGCCCCTCCTAGACCTCTTCTACCTCCAGAAGCAATGGCTGCATCTCAGATCAATAATTGAGGGGTGAAACCACCTCATTTACCCCTCTGGACAGCCCCTTTCCCTCTCTCTCTCTCAACCCCACTCCTCTCCTACAGGATCCCTAGGGCATCCAATGCTCCTCCCCTCTTCTTTACTTCCCCCTAGAGCTACCAGACATGCCTAGACGTGCCCACTTTGCCAAAGAAATGGCATGCCGCCATTTGCATGCTCTGGAGCGCGCTACAGTGCGCTCCCGCACTATAGACGCCCCCTGCCAACCACCTCCGGCCACCTCGGGCCTCCCCAGCGTGCCCAACGATGCGCCTCGGCGTCCGCAGCACGCTAAGCCCTGGTCCCCCTCTTCCTTCTCCCTCCTACGACCTCCCTCACACGCGTGCCATGGCCGCCTGAGAGCTCCAATGAGCACACTCACACGTGCGGCGCCTCTGGCCCCTCCTGCTCCCTCTCTTCCTTCCCCTGGTCATGGACCACCTGCACAAACGCCCCAAACACGCCCACGCGTTCCCCCGTGGCCTCCAGCAACGGCTAGAAGCTCGCCGGCGCACGAGCCATGGTGCACCGCGCCCCTCCTATTTAAGGCCACCCCAGACCCCGTTCTCTCCATCCCTTGAGCTCTCTCGCCTCCTACCGATCACCAGCAGAGCCCCAGCTCCCCTCCCCCTCTCTGTGCTCGGGATCGAGCCGAGCGCCGCCGCCTCGGGTCACCGGTGTTTGTGCGGTAAGTGCCTCCTCCGCCGCTCCTTTCGCTGGATCTGGAACCGCGGCGAGCCCCTGACTCCTTCCCCCTCCTTTTCCCCTTCGTTTGCAGCCGGAGTCGACCGGAACGACCACCGACCGACGCACCTCAGCCGTGCTTCCTCATCGCCGGCGAACCCCTGCACCCCGGCGACCAACTCCACCTCCACCCGAACGGCGACTCCGTTCTGAGCACGTCGGTGCCCTCAGATCGCCTCGCCGTCGACCACAGCGGTGATGGTGAGCTCGCCGCCCTCTCTGAACCAAGGTTGATGACGACGGCCGTGGGGCCCGTCCGTCAGCCTCACGTCCTGATGTGTGGGTCCCACACGTCGGGTTTAAAACACACGCGCATGTGCACCGGTTCGCTGCGTCGGCTGGAGACGTATTTTCCAAATACGCCTTCGACGTGGCGGCCTTGCGCGGGCTGAATACCCTCTGGGCCTACTGCACTGTGGCCTTTCTGGCCCAGTGGCATAGTGCCACTTTTCTTTTTCTTTTTCTTTCTATTTTATAAAAATTCCACAGGATAAAATGTTTATCCAAATGGAATAATTCCAACTGCTAAGATCTTAGAATAATTCCACCTATTTATGGATGTAACATTCATGCACATCCATCACACTTTTCTATACTGTTCAAATTTAAATTCAAATTTGAGCATTTAAATCCTTCTTTGAAAATCCATTTCCACTATTCCTTAACTCCAAAACCAAAACTAGGAATTTTCCCCTTCTTAGATTTCCCCCTAGTATTTAACAAAAATAAGTTGACATTTTTCTGAGCACTTTGATTTTCCTATTTTACTATTACCTTATTTTCCCGTCATTCTTTTGCGACGAATAGATCCCTTATTTGACGAAGTAGTTGGATAAGAAGAAGGAGAAGGACTTGAAGACTTTGAAGACCAAGGCAAGCAGCCCTTTGATCATGTCTATGAAACCCTTTTTATGCATGTCATATAGCACCATATTGTTGTTGCAACGAAATCATGATGAGGTGTTAACCACCTTGATGGGTTGCCACCGTACTTCCTCGTTGATACTTGCATTGTGCATGACCCTACCTTCTTATGAGGGTTATGCCGGTGGGAGTAGATAGGATGCTAAAGTAGATGCTACGCAAAAAGGGACGGGTATATGCATGATGAAGGAGACAAAGTATTTTCAAAGGACTTTTCAAAAACCCCGTCAGGTGCCACTTATGCCCGAGGGAGATGACGAGATGGGTAACCACTTGATGACGAACTGGTGTACCGAGGCAAGTGTGTGTTGTTTTCGAAAACGGATTAGATTTAAGATTTGTCGACTGTCCCAACCTTACATGCACAACCACTCTACCCTTGTATGGGAAAGGGCATTATTGATTACCTAGGCCGATACTAGCTTGGAGCCTGCATTACTAGTGACGGGGGAGAGTTGATGCTCTCTCTCGGGACGGGATCGTGCCAGGTAGGGCGGCCATGACTGTTTTTACAGGGCACCGGATACACCGTTGCGTCCCCTCTCGGATGTTACGATCTTGAGTGAGTCTCATATGATGTACATCATGAGGATACGGAACAACGAGTGGACTCCTTGTTAGTGTCGTCTAGGGAAAGATAGTGATCGGGTGCTTACCCCGGTTACTTGAGGTACCGCGGGTCGTGGATGACACGAAAGTTCCCCAGATCTTGTGGGTAAAGTGTGCAACCTCTGCAAAGTGTAAAACTCTTCGAATAGCCGTGTCCACGGTCAAGGACAGTTGGGCGGTGCTGCTTAAACTACGTCCAAAGCTTCACAAACCAATGTGTGTTTGGATGAATGGGGAGAACTACTTGGGTCAAGTCAAGGGACTTGACATGATTGAGTTGGGTTGATGCCCACTCTATTTATGTTGATATCTGTAACCTGTCCTCATGGTTACTTGAATTCTCCTAATGCATGTCTTACAAGTTGTTGAACATGTCATTGCACTCAAAACTAGCTTTCTGCAAAATTTACCTATATCATGCATTGTTACATCTTGGACCAAAACATGGGTTGCTTGCGAGTTCATTCAAAGTACTCACTGGCTTGCCACTGGTTATTTAATTGTCCAGGCATGGAAGAACAGGAGTTTGAAGAAGAGTTCTTTGGAGACGAACATGCGAATTAGGACGTTTCCCAGTCAGAATGCCTGTAGGGTTAAGGCAGATGGCATGGGTGCAAGTTATTGACGAAGATTTGTGCTGCGATGATATACTCAAGACTTGACCATAATGGTCCTACTTGTGTAAAACGGTATGTATGGATGTAAGACTCTTGTTATTCAGCTTATGTGTGTTCAGTGAGCATTGATCTCTGGGATCACTGTACACGTGCATTCGGTGATCCCGACCTATGAGTCGGGGTCCCCACACCACTCAAACCCTAGCCCTCCGCCGCCAGCCGCCGACGCCGCCAGCCGCATCTCGCCGCAGCCACCCGCCAACCCCGTTGTCGGTGTCAAAACCGGCGGATCTCGGGTAGGGGTTCCCGAACTGTGCGGCTAGGCGGATGGTAACAGGAGACAAGGGACATGATGCTTTTACCCAGGTTCGGGCCCTCTCGATGGAGGTAAAACCCTACTCCTTCTTGATTAATATTGATGATATGGGTAGTACAAGAGTAGATCTACCACGAGATCGAAGAGGCCAAACCCTAGAAGCTAGCCTATGGTATGATTGTTGTTCGTCCTACGGACTAAAACCCTCCGGTTTATATAGACACAGGAGAGGGTTAGGGTTACATGGAGTCGGTTACAATGGTAGGAGATCTACATATCCGTATCGCCAAGCTTGCCTTCCACGCCAAGGAAAGTCCCATCCGGACACGGGACGAAGTCTTCAATCTTGTATCTTCATAGTCTACGAGTCCGGCCAACGGTGATAGTTCGGCTATCCGGACACCCCCTAATCCAGGACTCCCTCAGTAGCCCCCAAACCAGGCTTCAATGACGATGAGTACGGCGCGTAGATTGTCTTCGGCATTGCGAGGCGGGTTCTTCTCCAAATTTCATATACTTGTCGAATAGTGTTCGGCTTCTGATAAATGCTGCGCTCCTTGGCTTCCACGCCCAATATGGGCCATTTTCCACGTGTCGAACGAATGTGAAAAGCCAGGGTATGTTTACACTCCCCCCTAGCTGCGCAAATGAGCTGCATATAAAAAGAGACGAGGATCTAGATCCGAATCACACCATCTCCCCTTTGCGAGCTTTCACCAGAGCGCCTCTGACAAAAAATCCATTCTATCATGGACAGTCGATGCGGCTCCTCCTCTCGCGCTCCCAGCCCCAAGCCTGGGGATTGGGAGAGATGCTCAGTCCCGCATAGCAAGCTAGTGACGCTCCAAACCAAGGGATTTCTTCCCCCAGCCTTCATGGTTCCAGTTCGAGCCGGACTCGCCACCTATAAGGGCGGAAAGCAAGCGGAGAGCGTCCCCAATCCTTCCAAAGGAGAGCGGGTATGCTTTGTCTCTTATCTGATAAGAGGACTCGGATTTCCAATACATCCGTTTCTCCGGGGGCTCCTGGAGTCTATGGCCTCCAGCTGCATCACCTTACGCCTGCCTCCATTCTGCACATCGTGGGCTTCGTAGCCCTTTGCGAACTGTTTTTGGGTGTCGAGGCTCATTTTGCACTATGGAAGAGATTATTCTGCCTCATACCCCGTTCTCATGAGGGGTCAATATATCAAGTGGGCGGAGCCGAGCTATGGCGCATCACCGGGACCGGATATCTATCCGGAACCCCGAAGAAGGCGTCCGAAGACTGGCCTTCGGAATGATTTTATATAGAAGACGCCCCGCTACCGGATCCCGTTCGGACCGGTCTCCCGGAGTTCAGTAATGCTCCCTTGAATAAACGCCTAAGTTGTTGTCCACGGAGCCCCCAGAGGAACAGCGACAAGGACGTCCTTTACCTGATGAGCCAAATAAGGTTGCTGGCTCATTCCGGACTGACCATGATCAGTGTCATGGCCACATGCATTATGCGGGGGGTGCAGCCGCTCCAGTATAGGGGCCACCCCATGTGGGATTTCAACGGGGAGGATGATGCCACCCGTCACGGCCGTAAGGGGCCGGGATCGGTCGCCGATCTGGTGAAGATTTTGTCCGTGCTGTACAAGGGGGAAGAGGAGGATTTTCTCCGTGTCAGTCCATTGAACGGATTTTCTATGAGCAATCCTCGAAGCTGGGTAAGCGAACATCCCCTTATCCGCACATCCGATCCGTACTCCCATGGTTATATATTTCATTTTGTGAGTTCGACGTAGGAACTGCGTCGGGCCGTAAAAGATATAAACAGCCCGCCTCCGCAACCCGACGATCCGGGACGGTTCCTCGATCCGGCCTCCCAAGAGGATCCGAACATATCGGTGGAGCTGATTGATTGGGGTATTTCACCAACTAAGCATCGATAATGCCTTGGTCGCCATTACGGCCGACTACCCCAGAATACTCCCAGCCTCACGGGTAACTGAGACCGAAGCTAATTACCCATCCATGCTTATTTTTTATCACCGTATATCAATGGTGTTTCGCAGGGGGTGCCTTCGAGGCGGGAGACCGAACCCGCGGCGGCTAGCCAACAAGAGGCAGCACGGCCAAGCAGGCTGAAAAGAAGTGCGGTCCGGACTGAAACGCCGCCGCAACGGTAATGCGTGTCACCATATTCCCAGGATTGATTCTGGGAAGGTATATTAATGCTGGTACTCCTTTCAGGAAAAGGAGCACTCGCCGGACTGTGTCCGGAGAGATGGCCAATCGAGCCTCCGCCAGCCAGGCTCCAACGCCGGGTCTGGAAGCGGAGGTAAACACGAGGCGTGCGTCGGATGATCCTCCGACAGAGGATGCCGACAGATTGTCCGCCACCAACTCCGAGGTGGAGAGTGCCATGAATCACAGGCGCCGCCGGACAGTTCTTCGTGACGCATGTTTCTCCCAAGAGGCATTGAACGCCTTCAATTCGGGAGACGCGCACCTCCGTGCTGCTCGAGATGGTCTAGCTAGAGCCACGGAGCAGTATGTAAAGGACATACGGGTGAGAAGATTTGACAGTTATATATGCCAGTAGCCCCCGAGACTTAAAATAGTTAGGAGAACTGATTTAAGGATCATTTGTTATGCAGGATCTTACGGAAAAGAATACCCGACTGTCTCAGGAGCTTGAACAGTGCAAGGCCCATCTTGAGGCCGCACTAGCCGCCATAGGGGGAGCCACAGGGACCCCCTCCGGTAATATATACTTCGAAAGATAAGTAGTTTGTGAAATGCGGCGTGTGTATAAGTCTGACAATAATATTGCAGATGGCGCCGGACTAGATCCGGACAAGCAACACCTCCTGCGCCAGTTAAAGGCTGGCGAGAACGTGCTTAAAAGGGTAAGGCAAGAGAAAAATAATCTCCAAGATGCCAACACCCAACTGGGTGAGGAACTAAAGGATGTTCGAGCCCAGCTGTCTGACTCTGTTGAGGAGAATCGGCGGCTTCGTCGCGGCATTTATAGTAAGTGCTTGAGCGAACTTTTGAAAAAAAAGTGTTCGGCGAGGAAGTCGATTAATAGAAATATGTCTGTAGGTATGCTCACAGGTCGTCCTGCAGAGGAAATGCCCAGTTCAACGGGTGACCTACTTCCCGAACTACTGCAACTGCACGAACGAGTTCGGCAGATGATGAGAGGCGTCGCCCAGGCCTTATGGCCATCCATCTCCCTACCCGAAGGCCTTGGAGAGCTGGCAGAGAGGCTTCAGGGAGCACGGCGGCACTTCCGGCTATGGAAGATATCGGCCTGCCGTCAAGGCGCCAGGGAGGCCTGGGCCATGGTGAAGGCGCGGTACACGAAGGCTGACCCAAACCACATGGCTGAGGTCGGACCTGTGGGGCCTGATGGGAAGGAGATCCCTGTGAGCTTAGTGTACGGCCAAGTAGAGTTGGCCGCAAAGTATTCCTAGCGGGACTGTAAACTAGACAACCTATTAGATGGTATTGAAGAGGAATACAATCAGTCAATTTGACTATGTAATTAAAAATGACATGTAAAATGCCTTCTAGCCGGATTGTAGATCGTTTGTCGTAGCGGACCCTTTCGCTTCAACCTCAGGACCCTATAGTCCGGAGTGTGTCCGAATACCCTCACGATTATGTAAGAACCAGGGCATGCATGGAGACCAGGCGTAGGGGCCATTAGTGCTCTATCAGACAAGTGCCCAACTAGTTATGTTATATTACATGGTTAGTAAGAAACATCTTCCAGGGAGAATAGTTCCGTTAGGGGTTCCTTTCCCTGGGAGGCATGCCCTAAAGTGCATGTCCGAACTGCAAAAAAAGAAGAAAAACATCTGGGGGCAGATAAATGAATAAGTAAGAAATTGTCTTTTAGTTCACCGACCGAATATTCCCTTAAGAACGCTAGCTTTCGGCTTCACCCAGTCTGAGGTACACGTCCGGCTGACCCGGCGGTAACTATCGCAGAGGTGCTCCCTTTACCACCTAGCCGAACAATCGGGAACGTAGGGGTAAGCACAGGAGCCAGGCAACCCAGCTTGGCCAAAATTTAAGTCATATCGATGCATATAATGGTGAATAAAAGGTACATGCGGAAGTGTGACACATGTGTTGGGCATAAAGCCCGTAGAAATAAGCTTCTGTTGAAGAAGCCCCCAGGTATACTGAGCGCGGACAATGCGTCAAGTGTGTGTGAACAATGCGCAAACGAGCCTTCCACGGCTTCAGAAAAAGGAGGGAGAAGCAGAGAAATAAAAGACAATTAAAGTATAAAATATAGATGGAGGAAGGAGACGAACCCCGAGTCCGGCGCTAGGCGTAAAATCTTCGGAGACGGGCTGCATTCCATGGGTTCGGCTCCAGTCGGTTATCCGATGTGTTCCGCAGACGGTACGCGCCGCCGGTCAGGACTTGGTCGATGATGAAGGGACCCTCCCATTTGGGCTTGAGTTTGTCCTTTTTCTTGTCCGGCAGGCCTAGAACTAATTCGCCAACATTGTAAGCTTTGGCCCGTACTTCTCTGCTTTGGTATCTTCGAGCCTGCTGTTGATAGAATGCGGAACGAGCTTTTGCCACATCGTGCTCCTCCTCCAAGGCGTCCAAACTTCCCTGCCAATCGAGCTCGGCTTCTCTTTCTTCGTACATGCGCACGCGAGGTGAGTCATGAATTATGTCGCAGGGCAAAACTGCCCCTGCGCCGTACACCATAAAAAATGGTGTGAATCTGGTAGTGCGATTCGGCATGGTCCGCAGCCCCCATAGTACGGAGTCGAGCTCCTCTACCCAGTGCGTATTAGATTCCTTGAGGGACCGCACTAGTCTGGGTTTAATGCCGCTCATGATTAGACCGTTTGCTCGCTCGACTTGACCGTTAGTTTGGGGGTGATAGACTGAAGTGTAGTCGATCTTGATGCCCATGTTTTTGCACTAGAGTTGGACCTCATCGGCCGTGAAGTTCGTGCCATTATCAGTGATGATGCTATGGGGGACGCCGTAATGGTGTACTACCCCTGATATGAAGTCTGTCACCGGTCCGGATTCGGCTGTCTTAACAGGATTTGCCTCTATCCATTTGGTGAATTTATCCACCATGACCAGTAGGTATTTTTGTGTCGTATGACGAGGTGGCCTTCCAGTGCCCTGTAGGCGCTGGTTCTTGGATGTCTCCTGCATCATCGTCCATACCGTCAATGTCTTCGGAGTCGAAGTCGAGCATGTTGGTTAAATCATCGATAGTGGCTACAAAGTGGGTGGTGGGTGGGTGTTGAATTTCTTCGTCGTCCGCATCCCAACCTTCCTGACCATAGTCCGGCCAGGGCTCTCCTGATAAAGAGAGAGACTTTAGTAAATTCAGGATGTCGCCAAAGGGCGAGTACTGAAAGATGCCCGCGGCAGTGAACTCCATAACCGGCGCCCAATCGGATTTGATTGGCAGGGGTGCAGGGGGTTCGGAGTCCGGAGAGGAGTCCGGCACCTCGGAGTCATGGGCTTTGCAAAGGACAGGGATGGTGTTCGTCTCGATCGCCGTAGAGATCGTAGCCCCTGAGGTGGTGTCCAGCCACTCGTCCTCGATCAGCAAAGTCGGCTCCGAGCTACGGGCCAGAGCAGACGCTGGTGCGGCTTCCAGGGTGCTGTTCGGCGGCAGAGCTAGATCATACCCATCGAGGCAGTGCGGCGCGCTTGGCTGTGGCTCGAATCCGTCGAAGATCAAGTCTTCGCGGATGTCAGCCGTGTAGTTCAAACTCCCAAATCTGACCTGATGGCCAGGGGCGTAGCTTTCGATCTGCTCTAGATGGCCAAATGAATTGGCCCGCAGTGCAAAGCCTCCGAATACGAAGGTCTGTCCGGGGAGAAAAGTCTCACCCTGGACCGCGTAGTTGTTGATGATCAAAGGAGCCATCGGGCCTAAAGGTGACGACACAGAGGAACTCTCAATGAAAGCACCAATGTCGGTGTCAAAACTGGCAAATCTTGGGTAGGGATTCCCGAACTGTGCGTCTAGGCGGATGGTAACAGGAGACAAGGGACACGATGTTTTTACCCAGGTTCGGGCCCTCTCGATGGAGGTAAAACCCTACTCCTACTTGATTAATATTGATGATATGGGTAGTACAAGAGTAGATCTACCACGAGATCGAAGAGGCTAAACCCTAGAAGCTAGCCTATGGTATGATTGTTGTTCGTCCTACGGACTAAAACCCTCCGGTTTATATAGACACCTGAGAGGGTTAGGGTTACATGGAGTCGGTTACAATGGTAGGAGATCTACATATCCGTATCGCCAAGCTTGCCTTCCACGCCAAGGAAAGTCCCATCTGGACACGGGACGAAGTCTTCAATCTTGTATCTTCATAGTCTAGGAGTCTGGCCAACGGTGATAGTTCAGCTATCCGAACACCCCCTAATCCAGGACTCCCTCACACCCCCTAATCCAGGACTCCCTCACCCGCCGCCGCCCGACCTGAGTGCCGCCGCCGCCCGCCGTCACCTCGCCGCCCTGCCGGAGTTGCCCGTCGCCACCAAAGTTTCCGCCGCCGCCGCCGACACGTTTGCCGAGGTAGCCGTCGGTTTTATTTAAAAATAGTTCAGTTTTATTTCGAAAACCTAGATTCGTTTTTTTAGATTAGATCGGTTTGGTTTTTCCGGTTTAGTTTAATAGCAGACGTTCGTCCGTACGGTCGTTTTAGCGAACGGTGTTCACACGTTAGCCGCAGACAGTGAACATTCGTTCGTTAGTCTGTTCGCCAGTTTTTCTTTTTCTAGGGTTTTTCCGCGATTATTTTCGATTGTGATTTCTACCCTGATCTTCGTTTTAGTTTATCTTTTCAATATCAAAATCAGGCGATTCAAGCGCCTGGATCTTCGTCTCGAAGCCCTCAACAACTTGCACAAGATTTTGGTGCTGTAAAATTTGACTTTAGTCTAGATTAGTAAATGGATCTTGTTTCTTTTGCAGTTTGAGTTTCGTTGCTTCGTTTGATTTGATTCTTTTTGCAGAATGGAGTTCTTAAGTTGAACTTTCTGGTTAGATCTCTTATTTGAGTTTTACCCGTGCTTCTAGTTGAGTGCTTATGTATGTATCTGTTTGTTTTCGATAGAGTACCGGAGTGCGAAGCGTGCTACTACGAGTCTCTAGGTGTCATGGATCATTAACAAGGCAAGTAACACTTTGATCATACCCCTTTACGACCCAGTTTTTATTGCATTAGTTCAACCCCCAAACATTGCATGGTTAGGATCTGATTAACATGTGGGTTTGGGGAAGTAGATGATGAGGTAGAACCTATTCCCTGTTTATTATTCAACCTTTGGGAGTTACTTCTACGTTATGCTTACATTGTTATGTTATGCTTGTAGACGTGGTTTGGGTGACTGTATCCATGACAAAGTGAGTATTGCTAATTAATGGTTAACTTAAGGTGGCTACCTAAATACACATCTGGGTGGATTGCTTGAGGCACCCTGGAGTACCCAGTGGTTTTCAGGGCACCTGGAGAATCCAGTGTTGTCCAAGGATATCCCGGAGTACCCGTGTGATCATCCTACGGTTCGCCACCCAGGCTCAAAGGGATCATAAGATTATTCATGCTAGAAACTTTGGTGTGCAACCACAAGCTATTATGGGCTCTAGCATAGTTGAGTATGTTGCAAGATCTCTTTCAGTGGTAGGCTAGCAGATGTAGGGGAAAGTAGGTGTAACTAACCACCCAGAGTAAAGAGTTATTGTTTCAGAAAGACTGTGTCTCAAATCTCCGACCATGGATGTATTCGAGTCTTGTGGGAAAAAGTGTGCAAACCTCTACAGAGTGTATAAACTAATCATGGTTAGCCGTGTCCCAGGTTATGGACATCTTGAGTATCTGGTTCTTGGATTATCATGTTGATCTCATCACTCTAAATATAATTTGATTGGGTTTAATGATGATGTTTAATTGGGATTGAGTTGGAGGAACTTTCTCAATGTTTAACAACCACCATGATAGTTAAATAAAATTTATTCCTTTATTGTAGGGAAAATTTGGCTTCATGCAAAATTGTAACCATAGAGCTTTCCACCAGCCAAATATGCATGTAGTGATAGCATTCATTCTGTTCATTACTCTACGTGTTACATTGCCAGCATATTCCATGTGCTGACCCGTTTCGGTCTGCAACGTTTCATGTTGCAGACTTTTCAGACGACGAGTAAGGTGCCATAGGTTGTTGTCTTTCACTCAGCTATGCCGTTGGAGTTGATGGACTCACTTTATCTTCCAAGCCTTCCGCTGTTATCGGTTTTAGATGGCCTTAAGCCATATTATTGTAATAAGTTCTCTTTTGAGACATTCGATGTAATAAGTGTGTGATTGCTACTCTGTTATAAATCCTCGAGTACTATGTGTGCCAGCATTACCGATCCAGGGATGACACTAATGCACAGAGATCAGACTGTTTGAGGTCTGGTCGCTACAACAAATCACAAAAATTATTATTCAACATTGCATACTAAATGTCTCTACATATTGAATACTCCTATCCTCAAATAGAATCATTAAACAAGCAAACATATGCAAACAATGCAAACATAACAGTAATCTGCCAAAATAGTACAGTCTATAAAGAATGCAAGATTCGGCATACTTCCCTAATTCCAAAAATTATGAGAAAAATACTACATTGTAGAAAATTTATCAGAGCTTATTTTTTAAAAAGTTTCAACAATTTCTCACATTCTAACTTCTCTAGGGAATTTTTTTAAAATCGATAAACTTTCTGTTTTGAAACAGCAACATGTATACTTGCAAAATAAGCATGGTAAAGGCTATCCTTGACATTTTTATTGAAAATATAGATGCAAAACATTATTCTAAATAACAGCAAGCAAATAATAAAATAATAAAATTACGCTCCAAGCAAAACACATATCATGTGGTGAATAAAAATATAGCTCCAAGTAAAGTTAACGACGAACGAAGACGAAAGAGGGGATGCCATCCGGGGCATCCACAATCTTAGGCTCTTGGTTGTCCTTGAAAATTACCTTGGGTTGCCTTGGGCATCCCCGAGCTTAGGCTCTTTCCACTCCTTATTCCATAGTCCATCGAATCTTTACCCAAAACTTGAAAACTTCACAACACAAAACTCAACAGAAAACTCGTAAGCTCCGTTAGTATAAGAAAATAAATCACCACTTAGGTACTGTTGTGAAGTCATTCTAAATTCATATTGGTGTGATGTCTACTGTATTCCAACTTCTCTATGGTTCATACCCTCCGATATTACTCATAGATTCATCAAAATAAGCAAATGACACAATGAAAACAGAATCAGTCAAAAACGGAACAGTCTGTAGTAATCTGTATCAAACATATACTTCTGGAACTCCAACAATCCTACCAAATTAGGAAACCCTAATAAATTTGTGTACCAATCCATAGAAACATTAATCAGATCAAAATCATGTTACTGTGAATTATGAAAACTAATTTACTGGGTGCAAAAGTTTCTGATTTTCAGCAGGATCAACACAACTATCACCGTAAGCTATCCTAAAGGTCTTACTTGGCAATTTATTGAAAAAAAGCTATAAAACATGATTACTATAGTAGCATAATCATGTGAACACACAAAAACAGTAGGGGTAAATATTGGGTTGTCTCCCAACAAGCGCTTTTCTTTAATGCCTTTCAGCTAGGCATGATGATGACAATGATGCTCACATAAAAGATAAGAATTGAAACATAATGGGAGCATCATGAAGCATATGACTAGCACGTTTAAGCCTAACCCACTTCCTATGCATAGGGATTTTTTGAGCAAACAACTTATGGGAACAAGAATCAACTAGCATAGGAAGGTAAAACAAGCATAGCTTCAAGATTTCCAACACATAGAGAGGAAACTTGATATTATTGCAATTCCTACAAGCATATGTTCCTCCCTCATAATAAGTTTCAATAGCATCATGAATGAATTCAACAATTTAACCAGCACATAAAGCATTATTATCATGATGCACAAGCAAATAAATTTTACTACTCTCCACATAAGCAAGTTTATTCTTTGGGAAAATTTTGTTTTTGCCACTCTAGATTTTGCCAATTTTTCTTATGCCACTCTAGATTTTGACATTTCACTTTTGCCACTCTTAGTTTTTGACAATTATCACAATTGCCATTATGTGGCAAAAGCAAAATAATTTTATTTCATTTTTTCCACTCTTAGCTTTTGATAATTATCACAATTACCACTTTGAAAATTTTGTTTTTGCCACAGGAATGGCAATTGTGATAATTGTCAAAAACTAAGAGTGGCTAAAGTGAAATGTCAAAATCTAGAGTGGCACAAGGAAAATTGGCAAAATCTAAAGTGGCAAAAACAAAATTTCCCCTTATTTTTTATGGCATATGTATCATCACAATAATCATCATAATAGGAGGCATGCTTTCACCATAATAAATTTTCTCATCAAAACTTTGGGGACAAAAAATATCATCTTCATCAAACATAGCTTCCCTAAGCTTGTGGCTTTGCATATCATTAGCATCATGGATATTCAAGGAATTCAAACTAACAACATTGCAATCATGCTCATCATACAAAGATCTAGTACCGAACATTTTAATACATTCTTCTTCTAGCACTTGACCACAATTTTCATTTCCATCATTCTCACGAAAGATATTAAAAAAGATGAAGCGTATGAGTCAAACTCAATTACATTTTTTTGTAGTTTTATTTTATAAACTAAACTAGTGATAAAACAAGAAACTAAAAGATTCCATTGCAAGATCTAAATATATACCTTCAAGCACTAACCTCCCCGGCAATGGTGCCAGAAAAGAGCTTGATGTCTACTATGCAACCTTCTCATTGTAGATGTTGTTGGGCCTCCAAGTGCAGAGGTTTGTAGGACAGTAGCAAATTTCCCTCAAGTGGATGACCTAAGGTTTATCAATCCATGGGAGGCGTAGGATGAAGATGGTCTCTCTCAAACAACCCTGCAACCAAATAACAAAGAGTCTCTTGTGTCCCCAACATACCCAATACAATGGTAAATTGTATAGGTGCACTAGTTTGGCGAAGAGATGGTGATACAAGTGCAATATGGATGGTAGATATAGGTTTTTGTAATCTGAAAATATAAAAACAGCAAGGTAACTAATGATAAAAGTGAGCATAAACGGTATTGCAATGGTAGGAAACAAGGCCTAAGGTTCATACTTTCGCTAGTGCAAGTTCTCTCAACAGTAATAACATAACTGGATCATATAACTATCCCTCAACATGCAACAAAGAGTCACTCCAAAGTCACTAATAGCGGAGAACAAATGAAGAGATTATTCTAGGGTACGAAACCACTTCAAAGTTATCCTTTCGTATTGATCTATTCAAGAGTTTGTACTAGAATAAAACCTTAAGACACAAATCAACCAAAACCCTAATGTCACCTAGATACTCCAATGTCACCTCAAGTATCCGTAGGTATGATTATACGATATGCATCACACAATCTCAGATTCATCTATTCAACCAACACAAAGTACTTCAAAGAGTGCCCCAAAGTTTCTACCGGAGAGTCAAGACAAAAACGTGTGCCAACCCCTATGCATAAGTTCATTGAACCCACAAGTTGATCACCAAAACATGCATCAAGTAGATCACGTGAATATCCCATTGTCACCACAGATAAGCACGACAAGACATACATCAAGTGTTCTCAAATCCTTAAAGACTCAATCCGACAAGACAACTTCAAAGGGAAAACTCAATTCATCACAAGAGAGTAGAGGGAAAGAAACATCATAAGATCCAACTATAATAGCAAAGCTCGCGATATATCAAGATTGTATCATCTCAAGAACACAAGAGAGAGAGAGAGAGATCAAACACATAGCTACTGGTACATACCCTCAGCCCCGAGGGTGAACTACTCCCTCCTCATCATGGAGAGCGCCGGGATGATGAAGATGGCCACCGGTGAGGGATCCTCCCTCCGACAGGGTGCCGGAACAGGGTCTCGATTGGTTTTTGGTGGCTACAGAGCCTTGCGGTAGCGGAACTCCTGATCTATTGTGCTCCACGATGTTTTTGGGGTATATGGATATGTATATAGGTGAAAGAAGTCGGTCAGGGGAGCCACGAGGGGCCCACGAGGTTGGGGAGCGCGCCCGGGGGGTAGGGCGCACCTTGGACCCTCGTGGCCACCTCGAAGCTTCCCCTACGTCTACTCCAAGTCTCCTGGATTGCTTCCGTTCCAAAAATAACTCTCCCGAAGGTTTCATTCCGTTTGGACTCCATTTGATGTTCCATTTCTTTGAAACACTAAAATAGGCAAAAAAACAATTTGGTCTAGGCCTCCGGTTAATAGGTTAGTCCCAAAATTGATATAAAAGTGTAAAGTAAAGCCCATAAACATCCAAAACAGGTAATATAATAGCATGGAACAATAAAAAATTATAGGTACATTGGAGACGTATCAATGACCGTCATCTCGTCACTAATGGCATAAGTGCAAATGGGATTTATTTTAATGGGACATGCATAGTTACTATGTTGAGATTGAAATGATGCAATATGGGAGATCTCACTCATAGCATATGACAAGTTTAAAGGGTTGTCAAACATGATGTGACCAAAAGATTTTTCACATGATATCCAATGGAGCATAGCATCACAACTTTTCAACTCAACATGCTCATCATCATATTCATCATAAATGGGTGGCATATCGAAACAAGACATAGTATGTGATGAATCCATAGGGTGATCAACATCATGCAAGCAATCATTGGTAAGATAGTCCACTAGTGGGACAAGAGAAGTACCATCACCTATGTTACCTTCGGAGCGTCGCTCATGTGTTGTAGGTGAGGTTGCAGCTTGATGGTACCATGTGGGGGTGCATCTTCTTCCACCATGGCCATCGGTGTTCCCATTGGAGGTATGGACTCGTCGAGGATTGGCGCTTCATCTTGTTGGAGATCTAACACCAAAGAAGAAAACACACTAGGAGTAGAGGGTAAGTCATTAGAAATCATAGTGGCCTTACATGCCGTCTCAACTACCTCACTCACTAAGTGTTGTGGCTCACTCACTCCCGGTAAGATGCTCTCACTCATATGGTTGGTGGAGTCAATCAAATGCCTCTCAACCTCACATAGGATGTGTGCATGCTCTCATGTGTGGGGCTAGTGGTGGTCACACTCATTCTCTCATAGGAAATGCACTCAATGTCACATATGGTGGAGTCAGTCATGTCACTCATGTGGGGGTGGCTCTCCTCACATGGGAATTGGGACATCTCATGATATGTGGGTGTCAGAGAGGTGTGGGTGCAAATGTCTCCACGCTCAACTCCTATCACCGCATTGGTTGAAGGGATAGTCCCATGCTCAACCACCTCATCCATAATGCCTCCAAAGATGAATGCCGTAGGATGTGGAAAATCATCACTCTCCTCCGAGATCAAAGAGAAGGTCTCATCTGCGCTCGCGTAGCTTGACTCGGAGTATGAGTCCAATATGGGCGCCGTCTTGATGTTGTTGAAGAAGTCCAGGCTCCGGAAGTTCCGGGGGGTGGACGGAAGTTCCGGGGGAGTCCGGAAGTTCCGGGGTCGTGGAATTTCTTCCGGGACGAACCCTAAATTCCAGACCCGAGAACGGGGGCAGAAAAACTTGATTGTCCGAGGCAAAATTGAGAAGATTTCGTGGATGGAAATGGTGGAAAAGACGGGGAAGGCTAGATCTACTCAAGACATAACGAATCCATGGATCAATTAACAAAATATCATCAAACCAAGAAATTGCAAAAAAATTGGGGGCTATTTTTGGTGGGGATTTTCGAAGTTAGGACGAAATCAAACAAAACAAGGCTAGAAAACGATGGGGGAGGCTCCAAATTCTTGATCAACGTGGCTCATGATACCGAGATGATGTAGGGTAGAACCCTAGATGCCCGATCTTTCACAATTGGAGCGGATCTCGCGAAGAACGCGAGGAATACGATGGGAAATCATGAGGGAAAACATGGGAGAAACACTGGAGAAATCACTCAAACCAACAAGATTCGATTACACATGTGCTAGATCCTCGAAACACAAAGAGATACATGATCCATGATCAACAAAGGACGATACAAGTAGCAAGTTCTTCTCCATGAGGAGGTCTTGAGGGGTCTTCCCATGAGGGGTCTTGAATCCACTTGGGGATCTTCTCCGTAGAGTTCATGAAATCGGATGGAGAAAGGATCAAGTGGAGATCAAAGCTTGTCAAATGAGCTACTACTTTGCTAACCCTAAAATGTAGGTGGGAGAAGAGTATATATAGTCTAGGGGCAAAAGGGCACACGGCCCCTTGGCCCAAGTCGCTGCGTGCAGGCAGGGCCGGAACTTCCGGGCGGTGCCAGAAGTTCCGGGAGGGTTCCGGTGTAAGCTGAGAGTTGGCGTCGCGCGGGCTGTGCTGGAGTCCAGGGGTCGGAAGGTCTGGGTTGGCAGGAAGTTTCAGGGACCGAAACGTCTAGGCAAGGTTCCGGGCTGAAAAGGGAGTAGGCATGCTCGGGCATCATCTAGAGTGGCAAGGGCTGGAGGTTTCGGGCTGTGGCCGGAAGTTCCGGGCTTGGCAAAAACTCTGCACAAGTCTGGATGCTGGCCATTCCTCCTCCTTTAGTCCTTGGTTCCTGAGCACATGTAGTGTCTTTGCATTAGGTAGCAACCATGTCTCGCGTGAATAGGAAGGAGAAGGAATTAGGAACAAGTTCACCTTTTGTCCAATGGTGTATGCTTGAGGTCGAGGTCTCGTTGTAGTGTACATGGGGATGATCGTAGGATGCTCCACATCATACACCCCATCTAACCCAAACCCTAGCAGATGGTAACCCACTTCTAGTTGACACAGCACCATGTCCACCACAGAGTACCACCACACGAGCTGTTTGTAAAGCAACTGCAGTGCCCAAAGCATGAAGACCACCACAGCAAACCCAAACTCCACATTTAAAGCAGAAGAGCAACTGTTCTCAGGTCAGATTTTGTAGCTATGGTCTATACTCCTTTGCTCTTGCAACACTGTATTTACTCATACCAACTAATTTCAAATTTGAAGGATCCAATTCAAACTCTAATGGCACATCAGGTATGTCTTAAATCTATTTCTTTAACTGGATTGTTGTTCTAAGTTCTTGCTCTATGTTGATTTCGATTTCAGTTATATAAACAGTTATGTTCTCATGTTATGCACATTACAAGTGTTGCCAGTGTTGTGTAGTTACCCACACTTATATTCTGTCTATGTTGCTATGTCTTAAAAATATATGATTTGAACTGTGTCTCTATCTTGATTTGGCAACATAAACTAGAATGATATGGACAATACAATGACCATAGTACATAGGTATATGTTTGTTTCATGTTGTTATCATGTCCACCTTACTACTGAACCAGTTTATCAAAATGAGTTCCATATACTACATGCTAAGCATGTGATGTGTCTGCTTGTTTCTCTTGTAGAAGGAGAACAGAATATTGGAGGAGAGCACCCCATTATGCAATGTTAAAGAAAGTAATGCAGATAAGGTTCAAGATAGTGAGACAACCCTGTTGGTCTCCAAAGAAAGGTGATAAAAACTATCTTGTAGACAGCGAGACAACCCCAAAGTCCTACGTTGATGTAGTGTTCGAGTTACTGGCCACTATCGTTGGCACAAGCTCTTTGAACTCGCTGCCTGAATCACTTCATCTTCTTCAGCCTCAGCTACAAGATGGAAGGCATTAATCGGCTGTGCTGCTGGCAAGAAGCCGAAGGAATGAGGAAGTCCCTGCAGAATTCAGATGAATACTTTCTGGTGCAACAACAAGCGTTGCACAATTTTAGTGCCAAACAAGAGAAAACTAACAAGCTTTCTAAGCTTCTTGCAAGCATGGTGGGTATCAAGGATATCGTTTCTTGAGCTCTTCTGAAGTGGTTTCAGTTCTGGACTTGTTTTGTTGCCATGTTTGTTTTCACGGGTGGCCAATTTTGACGTCGAGTGTATGTAATATGCTTCTTTGTTCACTATATTTGCACTGGTGGCGAACTTTCATACCTAGTGGATGTAATATTTGTAATAGTGATACGTCTCCAACATATCTATAATTTATGAAGCATTCATGCTATATTACCATGTGTTTTGAATGATTATGGGCTTTATTATACACTTATATTACTTTTGGGACTAACCTATTAACCGGAGGCCCAGCCCATATTGTTGTTTTCTTGCCTGTTTCAGTATTTCAAAGAAAAGGAATATCAAACGGAGTCCAAACGGAATGAAACCTTCGGCAACATGATATTTTGGAAGAATATCATCCTGGAGACATGGAGTTCAAGTCAGAAGATACTCGAGGACTCCACGAGATAGGGGCGCCACCCCCCTGTAGGGGGCGCCCCCTGTCTCGTGGGCCCCTCGAGCACCCCCCGACCGACTTCTTTCGCCTATATAGTCCCACATACCCTAAAACATCCACGGAGAAGATAGATCGGGAGTTCCGCCGCCGCAAGCCTCTGTAGCCACCAAAAACCTCTCGGGAGCCCTTCCCGGCACCCTGCCGGAGGGGGGATCCTACGCCGGTGGACATCTTCATCATCCCGGCGCTCTCCATGACAAGGAGGGAGTAGTTCACCCTCGAGGCTGAGGGTATGTACCAGTAGCTATGTGTTTGATCTCTCTCTCTCGTGTTCTCTCTTGTGTTCCCTCTATCGCACGATCTTGATGTATCCCGAGCTTTTCTATTGTAGTTGGATCTTATGATGTTTCTCCCCCTCTACTCTCTTGTGATGAATTGAGTTTCCCCTTTGAAGTTATCTTATCGGATTGAGTCTTTTATGAGAACACTTGATGTATGTCTTGCCGTGCTTATCTGTGGTGACAATGGGATATCATGTGCCTCTTGATGTATGTTTTGGTGACCAACTTGCGGGTTCCGCCCATGAACCTATGCATAGGGGTTGGCACATGTTCTTGACTCTCCGGTAGAAACTTTGGGGCACTCTTTGAAGTACTTTGTGTTGGTTGGATGAATCTGAGATTGTGTGATGTATATCGTATAATCATGCCCACGGATACTTGAGGTGACAATGGAGTATCTAGGTGACATTAGGGTTTTGGTTGATTTGTGTCTTAAGGTGTTATTGTAGTACGAACTCTTTTATAGATCGATCCGAAAGAATAACTTTGAGGTGGTTTCGTACCCTACCATAATCTCTACGCTGGTTCTCCACTATTAGTTGCTTTGGAGTGACTCTTTGTTGCATGTTGAGGGCTTGTCATATGATCTATCTATGTTATTATTGTTGAGAGAACTTGCACTAGTGAAAGTATGAACCCTAGGCCTTGTTTCCTATCATTGCAATACCGTTTACGCTCACTTCTATCGCTCTTTACATTGTTGTTTTTATCATTTCAGATTACAAAAACCTATATCTACTATCTATTTTGCACTTGTATCACCATCTCTTCGCCGAACTAGTGCACCTATACAATTTACCATTGTATTGGGTGTGTTGGGGACACAAGAGAATCTTTGTTATTTGGTTGCAGGGTTGTTTGACAGAGACCATCTTCATCCTACGCCTCCTACGGATTGATAAACCTTAGGTCATCCACTTGAGGGAAATTTGCTACTGTCCTACAAACCTGCGCACTTGCAGGCACAACAACGTCTACAAGAAGAAGGTTGTGTAGTAGACATCAAATAGCCGTAATAACCTAGCGTAAGTTGCTTGCTTATTTATTTCCTTATTGTCTTGTTTTTTTGCTGGTAGTCATTGCATTTCTTTTTCCGTGGTAACCTGTTTATTTAGAACTAGGCCATAGTAAACATGGGCAACATACTAACCGTTGTAACCATGGTCCTGCTGCCTACTGTAGTGGGCCTCCTAAGGTCCGCATGATCCATGGGCCTTATATGGACCGTAGATTCAATGGGACTTCTACGGGTCGTATGATCGATTGGCCAAACATGGGCCGTACTTTCATGTACAATTAACGGACCACAATATGGGCCGTAAACGGGCTATAATGGGAATAATCTGTTTATGGGACGTTAATAGGCCCATGTGTACAACAGGCTTAATTCCAACGGCAGGCATAATGGGTCGTTAATGTTTCATATTTGATGAGACCATGAAAACGGCCCAACGGATTAATGGCCCACAGACGGACCGACTTTAACCACAGGATGAATTTGGCCCACAAGCGGAACAGACCAGTAATGGACCGTAAGTAATCAAATGTCGGAAATGAGCCCAATAATAAATGGTCCCATAAAAGGACGAAAGATAACACGGGCTGAAAAGTCCCAATGGAATAATGGGCCATTAATGGGTATAAAGTTATATACTATTCATTATGGGCCAGTTTCACCACGGGCCTTTTACGGGCCAAGATTTAGAAAGGGCCTCATATGGGCCGAAAGACGTCATGGGCCATACATCGGCCGGAAGTTACAACGGAATGGAATCATATTGGATGGACCATATGGCGCTACTGGTCCTAATTCGGATAGGCTATAACGGGTCGTGAGTTAGCGGGCTGTAAATGGGCTATATGCGAACAGGTCGGTAGCACGCCTTCGGTGGGCCGGGCCGCTACCTTTTGACTAAGTCAAACGGGCCAGCCTTTTGACCTAAATGGGCCATAGTTGGGCCATGCCACATGTCGAAATATCATAGGCGTGTCTCGTCCATACGCTGGATGACATCTATCCCAGCAATGAGCTGACACGTGGATACTCCGGCGAATGAATTTTACACGTGGAAAATCCCCATTGGTCAGGGCTGTTAACGGGTTATCGGATCTAAACCAGAACCCAGTAGCTTAACAGCGACCCCTTACAGTGGATGCCATGTGTCGGTTACCCTTGAAGAAAACACTTCCATGACGCGCGATTTATCGTCATGGAAGTAGACACTTCCGTGATGATAATTTTGGTGATGTCATGGAACACTTCTAGGACAACACAGGTATGACTATCTTGATTCTGTCATAAAATCATCATGTATGTACATGCATGATAGAGAACGTGACCTACTGTGACAAACACGTATCATCACGAAAGTGTATTTTTTTGTAGTGACTGAGCCAAGCGATTGTGAAACACAGACATTCTGAGTATATGTTCACTAACATTACTATTCTTCTCCACCTTGCAGCTAAAGAACTTGTCAGAGGTGTCATACCTCTTGACCCGGGCATCAGCTCGAAATACCAATTTTAGCTCCTGGAACATCTCAAATGCTCCATGGTGCTCAAAACGTCTTTGGAGCCCCGGTTCTAAGCCGTAAAGCATGGTGCACTGAACTATCGAGTAGTCATCAGAACGTGCCTGTCAGATGTTCACAACATCCACAGACAATGTTGGAGGGGGTGCGGCACCCAGTGGTGCATCAAGGACATAAGCCTTATGTGCAGCAATAAGGATAATCCAAAAGTTACGGACCCAGTTCGCATAGCTGCTTCCATCATCTTTCAACTTAGCTTTCTCTAGGAATGCATTAAAATTCGGGGGAACTACAGTGTGAGCCATTGATCTACAACATAAATTTTGCAAAGACTATTAAGACTAAGTTCATGATAATTAGTTCAGTTAATCAAATTACTAATGAACTCCCACTTAAATCAGCATCCCTCAAGTTGTCTAAGTGATACATGATCCAAATCAGCTAACCCATGTCCGATCATCATGTGAGATGGGGTAGTCATCAATGGTGAACATCTCCATGTTGATCATATCTTCTATATGACTCATGTTCAACCTTTCGATCTTCTATCTTCCGAGGCCATGTCTGTACATGCTAGGCTCATCAAGTTTAACCCAAGTATTATGCATGTGTAAAACTAGCTTACACCTGTTTTTGCAAACGTAGAGTCTATCACACCCGATCATCAAGAGGTGCTTTGAAATGATGAACTTTTGCAATGGTGCATACATAGGGAGAACACCGTTTCTTGTAATTAAGTGAAGGGATCATCTTATAATGCTACTGTCGTCCTAAGCAAAATAAGATGCATAAAAATATAAACATCACATGCAATCAACATGTGACATGATATGGCCATTATCATCTCGTGCCTTTGATCTCCATCTCCAAAGCACCACATGATCTCCATCATCACCGGCATAACACCATGATCTCCATCATCGTGTCGTCACATGGTCATCTCACCAACTATTGCTTCTACAACTATTGCTAACGCATAGCAATAAAGTAAAGCAATTACATGACAAATAATAAATTAAAGACAACCCTATGGCTCATGCTGATTGCCGTACTCGTCGACATGCAAGTCATGACCCAACTACAAAACATGATCATCTCATACATCAACATATATCACATCACATTTTGGCCATACCACATCACAACATGCCCTGTAAAAACAAGTTAGACGTCCTCTACTTTGTTGTTGAAAATTTTACGTGGCTGCTATGGGCAACTAGCAAGAACTGTACTTACCTACGTAAAGCCACAACGGTGTAATCATGTTGCCTTTTAACCTTCTACAACGACTGCCTTCATCAAATTAGATTCAACTAAAGTAGGAGAGACAGACACCTGCTAGCCACCTTATGCAAAACAAGTTGCATGTCTGTTGGTGGAACCGGTCTCTTGTGCATGGACAAGTAAGGTTGGTCTGAGCCGCTTCATCCGACAATACCACCGAATCCAGATAAGACAAGACAAATAAGCAATTTGAGCACCAACGCCCACAAATCTTTGTGTTCTACTCATGCATATACATCTACGCATAGACCTAGCTCATGATGCCACTGTTGGGGAACGAAGCATGAAAATCAAAAAAATTCCTACGAACACCCAAGATCTATCTAGGAGAAGCATAGAACAAGAGGGGAGAGTGTGTCTACGTACCCTCATAGACTGAAAGTAGAAGCGTACATAACACAGTTGATGCAGTCGTACTCTCCGCGATCCGATCATGATCCAACCGATCTAGTACTGAATGGACGTCACCTCAGAGTATAGCACACGTGCAGCTCGATGATGTCTCCTCCTCCTTGATCCAACAAGAGAAGGCATAGAATTACATGGGATCACAACTAGCACGACGGCATGGTTGTGATGGTGGTGGTGGAGTTGGAAAACCGGCTGGGCTTTGCTAAGCGAAAAACCATGGACGAGAACTATGCCGGGAGGGAGGACGGGGCAGCAGCCAAGGCCAATGTGTTGGAGGGCCTTGTTGCATCCCTCCCCTAAATTTATATGCATGGGAGGGCTGGGAGTCCAGCCATACTCCTAATAGGAGTTGGTTTCAAAGGGGGAGAGGACTTGGATTCCAAGTCCAATCCTATTGCAACTAGGACTCCCCTTTTTTCCCTTCCCTAGCCACATGAGCTTTTGAGGACTTGGTGCGCCTAGCCCAATATGGCTAGGGCGCCTCCCCTCAGCCAATGCCAGCCCTTGGGACGTGGTGGACCCACTTGTGGACTTCTGGAACCCTCCAAAATCCACTGGAACCTTTTGGAAGCTTCCCGGTACAATACAGATAAACCTGCACCTTTTTCCGGAACCCAAAATTGACTTCCCATATATAATATTTACGTGTCGACCATTTAGAGACTCCTAGTGACGTTCGGGGTCTCATCTGGGACTCCAAACAATATACCATTACCAATCATCAAATATCCCAACAGTACTCTGGCGTCAACGAACGTTAAGCGTGCGACCCTGCGGGTTTGGGAATCATGCAGTCATGACCGAGACACCTCTCCGGTCAATAGCAAATAGCGGGACCAGGATGCCCATATTGGTTCCTACATATTCCACAAAGATCTTTTATTGGTTGAACCATGATGTCGTATTCAATTAATCATGTATGCAATTCCCTTTGTCCAGCAATATGTTACTTGCCCGACATTCGATCGTAGGTATCTCCATACCTAGTTCAATCTCATTAACGCCAAGTCTCTTTACTCGTTCCATAATACAAGATCTCATGACTAACTCATTAGGCACATTTCTTACAAGCTCTTTATGATGTTGTATTACCAAGAGGGCCCGGAGACATCTCTCTGTCACACGGAGTGACAAATCCCAGTCTCGATCCATGCCAACCCAACAGACACCTTCGGAGATACCTGTAGAGCATCTTTATGATCACCCAGTTATGAAGTGACATTTGATAGAACACAAGGTATTCCTCCCATATCTGGGAGTTGCATGATCTCATGGTCTTAGGAATACATACTTGACATGAAGAAAGCTATAACAATAAACTAATACGATCACGGTTGGGTCTTGTCCCTCACATCATTCTCCTAATGATGTGATCCCATTATCAAATGGAAACTCGTGTCTATGGTTAGGAAACCTTAACCATCTTTGATCAATGAGCTAGTCTAGTAGAGGCTCACTAGGGACACGATACTTGTTTATGTATCCACACATGTATTTAAGTTTCCATCAATACAATTCTAGCATGAATAATTAACCTTTATCATGAATAAGGAAATATGATAATACCCAATTTATTATTGCCTCTAGGGCATATTTCCAACAAAGGTGTGGAAGTCCGGTCTTTGATGGATCACGGAGGACATAGCTTTGTTGTGAGGCATGATGGGCTTGAGGAACTTGCGCTTGATCCAAGTGTCAACTGTATCCTTGCTCCCGTGATCTCGGAGTGAGGCCGCGAGAGTAGTTAATCTCCGGTAAAGCTCACGAGGCTTTTCATCATCATACATCACAAACTCATCAGCCTCAGCAAGAACCACCTCAAAGTTAGAGCGTTGAATGCTCGAGCTTCCCTTGTACAAAGAGACTATATGTTCACATGCATCATTAGCATGAGTGTACAGACGCGTGAGCTAGCTCTTTGGGAGGCACCACGGCTTGAAATATGAACAAGACGAAGTGATTGTATTGATTGTCCACCTATTCTCTTTGAGTGAGGTTGTATGTATCATGGGGGTAGTAGCCTTGTTCAATGATTCTCCAAAGATGTATTGAGTTGTGATTCAAATGAGACTTGATATGAAAAAACCCAATTAGAGAAAGCACTCTTCACAAGCTTAGGAGGAGGACCAAGGTTGTTTATATGAGGTGAGGGGACCGATCCTCCATAGACCGGGGAGGGGCAACCACAACATGTGTGCCCGTCCCATTCTTATCTTGAGGGGAGGAAGTTTGAGTAGCTTTAGCCGCTTCCTTAGCGGAGTTGGCCTTGGACTCCGATGCGGTGGGATTAACCATTTGCAACGAACCGGTAGAAGTTTTCAACCCCTTAGGGAGTTCTTTAAACATGGACTTGACCTCGGTTGTCATAGATGTCTTAAGTGAAGCCATAGCTTCATTTAAGTCATCTCGGGTGACCGAATTCAACTCCACGGCCTCGGGTACTGATACGTCTCCATTGTATCTATAATTTTTTATTGTTTCATAACAATGTTATACAACTTTCACATACTTTTGGCAACTTTTTATATGATTTATTGGACTAACCTATTGATCTAGTGCCCAGTGCCAGTTCCTATTTTTTGCATGTTTTTTGTATTGCAGAAAATCCATATCAAACAAAGTCCAAACGCGTTAAAAATCTATGGAGAATTATTTTGGAATTTATGTGATTTTTGGGAGGTGGAATCAACGCAAACGGAGGCCCACAGTGAGCACAACCCACCGGGGCGTGCCTGGGGGCCCAGGCGCGCCCTGCTATATCGTGCCCTCCTCGAACGTCGGTTCGAGCCCTTCTTTTGGCATAAGAAAGATAATTTATGGAGAAAAATCATGTAAAAATTTCAGCGCAATCGGAATTAACAGATCTCAGGGAATTTAAGAAACCGTGAAAGGCCATGAGGGAGTCCTGGACTAGGGGTTGTCCGGATAGCCGAACTATCATCATTGGCCGGACTCCAAGACTATGAAGATACAAGATTGAAGACTTCGTCCCGTGTCCGGATGTGACTTTCCTTGGCGTGGAAGGCAAGCTTGGTGATACGGATATGTAGATCTCCTACCATTGTAACCGACTCTGTGTAACCCTAGCCCTCTTCGGTGTCTATATAAACCGGAGGGTTTTAGTCCATAGGATGAACAACAATCATACCATAGGCTAGCTTCTAGGGTTTAGCCTCCTTGATCTCATGGTAGATCTACTCTTGTACTACCCATATCATCAATATTAATCAAGCAGGACGTAGGGTTTTACCTCCATCGAGAGGGCCCGAACCTGGGTAAAAAATCATGTCCCTTGTCTCCTGTAACCATCCGCCTAGATGCACAGTTCGGGACCCCCTACCCGAGATCCGCCGGTTTTGACACCGACATTGGTGCTTTCATTGAGAGTTCCTCTGTGCCGTCGCAATCAGGAAGGATGCCTCTTCCCGTCTTTAAAGATGGTACCGTTGCCAAAGGAGCTTTGGCCACCGGCCAAACTATCCGGCTAGGTGGTTTTCTTATGACCGCCTGTTCGACCGCCGCTCCGACAATGACCTCTCGGGTCATTAAAAGCGATCTTCACGTCAACTGGAACTCTCCGAGCAGCTAGATCCAATGGAGCTTTCCTCCGTAAATGAGCTCTTGGATCGCATCGCTGCCTTGGGAGTCGCTACTGACTACGATCAGATTGGGCTTAAAACCGATCTGAGAGAGATCAACTCTCCCCAGGCTACCCACCACGTTGCCGTGGTAGAGGAACAACGCGGCGACTCTTCTTCTATATTAAAGACCAGTTATGTCTGGATTCCTGATCCCTCCTTGCCGGATTCCCACGAAGGGACGGACGTCAGTCAAGTACTGAACCTAAAGTCAGGAAGCGGACCAAATTCGTTGGACAACATCCAGCAATCCAAGCTTCCAAATCCGGAAACTCCTCGGCCCTTGAGCCTTAGATTGGGCGGGGTTCCGAATTTAATTCCACCCGCCCACCCAAACACAAGTGATCTATCTCAAATACGGCAAGAGCCCGATGAAATAGTACATCATTACTGGGCCAGATTCCTCCTTGGTTATGGACAGGATAAAGGACTGCCGTGAGGAAAGCGCAGTCTTAATTTTCTGCAACAATTGCACGGACAAGGGAATCATGAACGCCATAAGTCGTCGTGGAATTACACGCTTCGCCTACCTGGCGTCCATAGTACGAAAGTACTGTGCGATGGAGAGTGCCTGGAAAACCAAAACCAACTTTTGGGACTATCCGGCTCCGAACACAACCCTAGTCCAAAATAAAAGGGCGCATCATGCTCAAGCACCTAGGACAAAAACCAAAAAGCAAAAACCCCCTAAAGGGCACGGAACCATACTAGAGGGATGGCTTAGCGAACCCTGTAAAATCCATAGTACAGAGGGCGCCACTCCAACACATAGCCTTTGAGCATGTTGGATACTACGGCAGGTGGCCAAAAGTGGCGAAGAACTTCTAGCCCCAGAGAACCACCCCAACAGTACCAGTACAGTATTAACAGTCTTCAAGACTTCCGCATCAAATAATATGCGGAAACAAACACTCTGCAGCCTCGCCGAAGTCTACCAAGTAGCAACAATAAGCCCATGGAGCGACACGGCTATCACCTTCAACGCCAGCGACGAACCTAAATTCCGAACAGCCCGAGCACTAGCCGCATTGGTCCTCAGTCCAACAGTGGACGGCTTTCGCCTTACTAAGGTACTCATGGATGGCGGCAGCGGATTAAACCTCATCTACGAAGAAACCCTTCGAAAAATGGAAATCGACTGGAGACGGATTGAGCGAAGCAGCACAACCTTTAGAGGAATAATCCCTAGTCGGGAAGCACGCTGCACAGGAAAAATTACACTGGATGTGGTGTTCGGCTCGCCGAACAATTACAGGTCCGAGGAGGTCACATTCCAAGTGGCCCCGTTCAGCAGCGGATATCACACTTTATTAGGGCGAGAGGCATTCACAATTTTTCAAGCTATACCCCATTACGGGTACATGAAGCTTAAAATGCCCGGGCCCAATGGAATCATCACTCTTGCCAGTGATCCGGACATAGCACTCCGCGCCGAGAATAAGACATTCGCACTAGCCCTAGAGGCACTATCCGAAGCCCTAGCGGCAGAGGAACTCAGTGCGCTGCGCTCCACGGTGAACAGGGACGATGTGATACTTGATAAGAGATCCAAGTCCACCTCTTTTAAGCCAGCGGACGAAATAGTCAAATTCCAAGTCCATCCAACGGACCCCACAAAGACGGCCTCCATTGGGGCACAACTAAACCCTAATGTAGACGCCGCATTACGAGAATTCCTTCAGGAAAATTGGGACATATTTGCCTGGCACCCTTCAGATATGCTAGGAATCCCACGCAGGTTGGCAGAACACAGCCTAAACATCCTAAAAGGATTCAAGCCAGTCAAACAGGCTCTTAGGCGATTTTCCGAACCCAAAAGACAGGCAATGGGAGAGGAGCTAGCCAAACTATTAGAAGCCGGATTCATCAGAGACAAAAAACATCCGGACTGGCTAGCAAACCTGGTAATGGTACCAAAAAAGGACAAATCCTGGCGCCTGTGTGTTGATTTTAAAGACCTCAACAAGGCTTGTCCAAAGGATCCTCCTTCCCCGCATCGATCAAATCATCGATCCTACCGCAGGGCACGATTCATTGTGCTTCCTTGACGCATACTCCGGCTACCATCAAATCAAGATGGCGGAGACAGACCAAGCCGCAACGGCATTCATTACTCCATACGGACCATTCTGCTTCAACACAATGCCCTTCGGGCTCAAAAACGCCGGCGCAACATATCAGCGCATGATTCAGACATGTCTGGCAACCCAGATCGGCAAAACAGTGGAGGCATATGTAGACGATGTGGTCGTCAAGACCAAACACGTCGAAACTCTAGTAGACGATTTGAGGCTCACATTTGACAACCTCCGAGCAGATAATAAGCTAAAACCGGAAAAATGCGTGTTCGGCGTACCAGCCGGAAAGCTCTTGGGCTTCATTGTATCCGGTAGAGGAATTAAAGCAAACCCAGCCAAGATCCGAGCTCTGTCACAGTTGGATATCCCAAAAGACCTCAAACAAATACAAAAACTGGCTGGATGCGTGGCGGCTCTAAGCCGCTTCATCTCCCGCTTAGGAGAAAAGGCATTGCCCCTTTATCGCCTCCTCCGGCGCACCGAACACTTCGAATGGACGGATGCTGCCACGGCCGGACTCGAAGAAATAAAGGCCATATTGGCAACAAATCCGGTCCTGGCCGCGCCCAACTTGGGCGAACCAATGTTATTATACATCGCGGCAACACATCAGGTTGTAAGCGCGGTGCTCATCGTCGAACGAGAAACAGAAGGACACAAATTCCCTCTTCAAAAACCAGTGTACTACGTATCCACTGTCTTAACTCCATGCAAGTCCCGGTATCCACATTATCAAAAGATAGCATACGCGATGTTCATGGCATCCCGGAAGCTCCGACACTACTTTCAAGAGTGTTCGATAACAGCAGCCTCTGAAGTACCTCTCAACGACATCATAAACAACCGCGATGCAACGAGCAGGATTGCAAAATGGGCCATTGAGCTCTTACCATTCGACCTAACCTACAAACCACGGTGAGCTATAAAGTCACAAGTTTTGGCCGACTTCATCGCTGAATGGACCGAAGCCGAACTCCCTAAAGAGTACGGCGCATACTCCAATTGGATCATGCACTTCGACGGCTCCAAAATGTTGGCCGGCTTGGGGGCTGGCGTCGTCTTGACGTCCCCAACCGGAGACACAGTCCAATACGTACTTCAGATAATGTACACAGACTCCAACAATGCAGCCGAATACGAGGCCCTTCTACATGGTCTCCGGATGGCAATCTCCATGGGCATTCAACGCCTAGAGGCCCGCGGGGATTCAAACCTCGCAATATCACAAGTAAATGGAGACTTTGACGACAAGGATCCGAAAATGGCAGCCTACCGTAACGACGTCTTAAAAATGTCAGCTCGGTTCGAAGGACTCGAATTCCACCATGTAGCCCGGGATAATAACCAGGCGGCCGACGTGTTGGCACACATCGGCGCAAAACACGACGCCGTCCCTCCAAACATCTTCCTGGAGCGGCTCTTTAAGCCATCCGTATTATGGGAAGAGGAGTCCGGAAACAACAACCCGGAGCCAACCGCACCTCCCAACATCGAACATTCTGACACAATCGATGGCTTAGCCAATGAAATAACACCTTTAGCCCACGAAATAATGGCAGTCATTGCCCCGTGGACGGAACCATTCCTAGCCTACTTAATTAGGGAGGAACTCCCCGAAGACCAAAATGAGGCCCGCTGCATAGTACGGCGATCTAAGGCCTACAAGGTCCATGAGGGAGAGCTTTATAAGAAAAGCACAACCGGAGTCCTTCAAAGGTGCATCTCCGAAGAGAAAGGGCGAAATCTTCTGGCTGAAATTCACGCCGGACTCGGTGGGCACCACGCCGCAGCCCGGGCCCTTGTAGGAAAGGCCTTCCGTACAGGATTTTATTGGCCGACGGCCCGGGCAGATGCTCAGGACTTAGTCCAACGATGCGTCGGTTGCCAGCTCTTTGCTAATCAAAGCCACATGCCACCCACCGACGTCAAAACTATACCCATGACCTGGCCTTTTGCGGTCTGGGGGCTTGACATGGTTGGCCCCCTTAAAGGGGGAACCCACAAGCAAAAATACCTATTGGTCATGGTGGACAAATTCACCAAATCGATAGAGGCCAAGCCAGTTAAAACAACCGAATCCGGACCTGTGATAGACTTCATATCTGGGGTGGTACACCGTTATGGCGTCCCCCATAGCATCATCACTGATAACGGCACGAACTTCATGGCCGACGAGGTTAAACTGTGGTGCAAAACTATGGGCATCAAGCTCGACTACGCTTCAGTCTATCACCCTCAAACTAACGGTCAAGTCGAACGAGCAAATGGTCGAATCATGAGCGACATCAAACCCAGGCTAGTGCGCTCCCTCACGGAATCTAACACGCACTGGGTGGAGGAGCTCGACTCCGTACTCTGGGGGCTGCGGACCATGCCAAACCGCACTACCGGATTCACACCATTTTTTATGGTGTACGGCGCAGAGGCAGTTTTGCCCTGCGATATAATTCATGACTCACCTCGCGTGCGCATGTACGAAGAAAGAGAAGCCGAGCTGGATCGGCAGGACAGTTTGGACGCCTTAGAAGAGGAGCGCGACGTGGCAAAAGCTCGTTCCGCATTCTATCAACAGCAGGCTCGAAGATATCAAAGCCGAGAAGTACGGGCCAAAACTTACAATGTTGGCGAATTAGTTCTATGCCTGTCGGACAAGAAAAAGGACAAACTCAAGCCCAAATGGGAAGGTCCCTTCGTCATCGACCAAGTCCTGACCGGCGGAGCATACCGTCTATGAAACGCATCGGACAACCGACTCGAGCCGAACCCATGGAACGCAGCCCGTCTACGCCTAGCGCCGGACTCAGAGTTCGTCTCCTTCCTCCGTCCACATTTTATACTTTAGCTGTATTTTGTTTTTCTCTCTCTTCCTCCTTTTTTCGTAAAGCCTTTGAGGGATGATCTGCGCATTGTGCGCACACTCTTGACGTGCGGCTCGCACTCATTATACCTGGGGCTTCTTTAACAGAAGATTATTTATAAGGGCTTCATGCCCAAAACATGTGTCACACTTCCGCAGGTACCTTTTATTCACCATTATATGCATCGATATGACTTAAGTTTTGGCCAAGCTGGGTTGCCTGGCTCCTGTGCTTACCCCTACGTTCCCAATTGTTCGGCTAGGAGGTAAAGGGAGCACCTCTGCGATTATTACTGCCGGGTCAGCCGGATGTGTACCTCAGACTGGGTGAAGCCGAAAGCTAGCGTTCTTAAGGGAATATTCGGTCGGTGACTTGAAAGATGATTTCTTACTCATTTATTTATCTCCCCCCAGACATTTTTTTTCTGCTCTTTTCGCATTCCCGACATGCACTTTAGGGCATGCCTCCCAGGGAAAGGAACCCCTAACGGAACTATTCTCCCTGGAAGATGTTTCTTACTAACCATGTAATATAACATAACTAGTTGGGCACTTGTCTGATAAAGCACTAATGACCCCTACGCCTGGTCTCCATGCATGCCCCGGTTTTTACATAACCATGAGGGTATTCGGACACACTCCGGACTGTTGGGTCCAGAGGTTGAAGCAAACAGGTTCACAAAGACAAACGATCTACAATCCGGCTAGAAGGCATTTTACATGTCATTTTAAATTACATCGTCAACTTGACTGATTGTACTCCTCTTCAATCCCGTCTAACAGGCTATCTAGTTTACAGTCCCGTTGGGAATACTTAGCGGCCAACTCTACTTGGCCGTACATTAAGCTCATAGGGATCTCCTTCCCATCAGGCCCCACAGGTCCGACCTCGACCATGTGGTTCGGATCAGCCTTCATGTACCGCGTCTTCACCATGGCCCAAGCCTCCCTGGCGCCTTGACGGCAGGCCGATATCTTCCACAAACGGAAGCGCTGTCGTGCTCCCTGAAGCTTCTCCGCAAGCCCTCCAAGACCCTCGGGTAGGGAGACGGACGGCCATAAGGCCTGGGCGACGCTGCTCATCGCCTACCGAACACGTTCGTGCAGTTGCAGCAGCTCGGGAAGTAGGTCACCTGTTGAACCGGGCATTTCCTCCGCAGGACGACCTATGAGCACACCTACAGGCACATTTCTGTCAATCGACTTCCTCGCGAACTCTTCTTTTCAAAAGAGTTTGCTCAAGCACTTACTGTAAATGCCGCGACGAAGCCGCCGATTCTCCTTCACGGAGTCAGACAGCTGGACCCGAACATCTTTTAGTTCTTCGCCCAGCTGGGTGTTGGCATCTTGGAGTTTGTTCCTCTCCTGCTGCACCCTCATAAGCACCTTCTCGCCGGCCTTTAGCTGGCGCAGTAGATGTTGCTTGTCCGGATCTAGTCCGGCACCATCTGCAATATTATTGTCAGACTTATACATACGCCGCACTTCATAAAAGGCTTATCTTTTCAAAGTATGCATTACACGAGGGGGTCTCTGTGGCTCCCCCTGCGGCGACTAGTGCGGCCTCAAGTTGGGCCTTGCACTCTTGAAGCTCCTGGGACAGGTGGGTATTCTTCTCCGTAAGATCCTGCATAACAAATGATCCTAAAATCAGTTATTCTAACTATTTTAAGTCTCGGGGGCTACTGGCATATATAACTATTAAAATTCCTCACCCGTATGTCTTTCACATATTGCTCCGTGGCTCTGGTGAGACCATCTCGAGCGGCACGGAGGTGCGCATTTCCCGCATTAAAGGCATTCAGTGCCTCCGGGGAGAAACACGTGTCACGAAGAACTGTCCGGCGGCGCCTGTGATTCATGGCGCTCTCCACCTCAGACCTGGTGGCGGATAGCCTGTCGGCATCCTCCATTGGAGCAGCATTCGGCTCATGCCTTGTGTTTGCCTCCCCCTCCGGACCAGGCGTTGGAGCATGGCTGGCGGAGGCTTGATTGGCAACCTCTCCGGACTCTGTCCGGCGAGCGTTCTTTCTCCTGGAAAAATCATGAGCGTTAATATACCTCCTAGGAATCTTTCCCTTAAAAACGGTGGTGCGCCGTACCGTTGCGGCGACGTTTCGATTCGCGCCGCACTCCTCTTCCGCCTGCTGGGCCGAACTAACCCTTGTTGGTCAGCCGCCGCGGGTTCGGCTTCCCGCCTTAAAGGTGCCTCCTGCGGAGCACCGTTGGTATACAGTGGTCAGAAATGAGCATGGATAAGCAATGATGTCAGGACTCCGGTCATAGTTACCTGGGAAGCCGGAGTTAATCCCGGGTAGTCGACCGTAATGGAGACCAAAGCATTGTCCATGCTAAGTTGGTGGAACACCCCATCGATCAGCTCCACCTTTATGTTCGGATCCTCTTCGGAGGCCAGATCAAGGGATCGTCCCGGATCCTCGGGCTATGCAGTCAGGCTGTGTATGCCCTCTACGTCCGGACGCAGCTCCTGCATCAAAATCACAAAGTGAGACACTTAACTTTGGGAATATGGTTCGGATAGATAAACGTCCGCTTACCCAACTCTGAGGGTTATTCATGGAGAATCCATTCAATGGACACGCACGTAGGAAGTCCTCTTTCTCCCCCTTGTACAAGCCGGACAGGATCTTCACGAGATCGTCAACCGATCCCGGCCCCTTGCGGCCATGACGGGTGGCGTCATCCTCCCCGTTGAAATCCCACATGGGGTGGCCCCTATATTGGAGCGGCTGCACCCCTCGCATGATGCACGTTGCCATGACTCCAATCATGGTCAATCCGGAATGGGCCAGTAACCTTATCCGGCCCATCAGATATTGGACGCCCCTGTCATTCTCCCATTGAGTGCTCCGCGGGCGCCAGCTCAGGCGTTTCTTCAGAGGAGCATTGCTGAACTCTGAGAGGCCGATCCGAACTGGGTCCGGCAGTGGGGCGTCTTCCATATAAAACCATTCCGAAGGACAGTCTTCAGACGCCTTTTTCGGGGTTCCGGATAGATATCCGGTCCCGGCGATGCGCCATATTTCGGCTCCGCCCACTTGATATATCGACCCCTTGTGAGAACAGGGTACGAGGCAAAACAATCTCTTCCATAGCGCAAAGTGGGCCTCAATGCCCAAGAACAGCTCGCAAAGGGCTACAAAGCCCGCGATGTGCAAAATGGAGGCAGGTGTAATGTGGTGAAGCTGGAGTCCATAGAACTCCAGGAGCCCCTGGAGAAACGGATGTATGGGAAATCCGAGTCCCCTTATTAGATAAGGGACGAAGCATACCCGCTCTCCTTTGGAGGGATTGGGGACGCTCTCTGCCTGCTTTCCACCCTTGTACGTGGCCACTCCGGCTCAAACCGGAACCATGAAGGCTGGGGGAAGATATCCCTCTGCTTGGAGCATCACTAGCTCGCTATGCGGGACTGAACATCTCCTCCAATCTCCTGGTTGAGGGCTGGGAGCGCGAGAGGAGGAGCCGCGTCGACTGTCCATGATGGAATGGATTTTTGTCAGAGGTGCTTCGATGAGGACTTGCGGAAGGAGGATGGTGTGATTCAGATCTAGATCCTCGCCTCTCTTATAGGCAGCTTATTCGCGCAGCTAGGGGGTGAAACGTAAAAGTACCCTGACTTTTCGCATTCATACGACACGTGGAAGTGGGCCATTATTGGACGTGGAAGCCAAGGAGTGCAACATTTATAAGGATGCCGGACACTATTTGGCAAGCACATGGAATTTGAAGGAGAACCCGCCTTGCAAAGCCGAAGACAATATACGCGCCGGACTCATCGTCATTGAAGCCTGGTTCGGGGGCTACTGAGGGAGTCCTAGACTAGGGGGTGTCCGGATAGCCGAACTATCATCATTGGCCGGACTCCAAGACTATGAAGATACAAGATTGAAGACTTCGTCCCGTGTCCGGATGGGACTTTCCTTGGCATGGAAGGCAAGCTTGGCGATACGGATATGTAGATCTCCTACCATTGTAACCGACTCTGTGTAACCCTAGCCCTCTTCGGTGTCTATATAAACCGGAGGGTTTTAGTCCATAGGATGAACAACAATCATACCATAGGCTAGCTTCTAGGGTTTAGCCTCCTTGATCTCGTGGTAGATCTACTCTTGTACTACCCATATCATCAATATTAATCAAGCAGGACGTAGGGTTTTACCTCCATCGAGAGGGCCCGAACCTGGGTAAAACATCGTGTCCCTTGTCTCCTGTAACCATCCGCCTAGACGCACAGTTCGGGACCCCCTACCCGAGATCCGCCGGTTTTGACACCGACAGGCCAGATCTGGGGAACGTGAAAAAGAAGACAATAGAGAGGGAGATCCAATCTCGGAGGGGCTCCTGCCCCTCCGCCGCCATGGAGGCCATGGACTAGAGGGGTAACCCTCCTCCCATCTAGGGGGAGGCCAAGGAAGAATAAGAATGAGGGGGTTCTCTCCCCCTCTCTCCCGGTGGTGCCGGAGTGCCGCCGTGGCTAGGATCGTGACAACGATCTACACCAACAATCTTACTACCGTCAACACCAACTCTCTCACCCTCTATGTAGCAGTGTAACACCTCATCTCCCCACTATAATCTCTACTTAAACAGGGTGCTCAACTCCATATATTATTTCCCAATGATCTATGGTTATCCTGTGATGTTTGAGTAGATCCATTTTGTCCTATGGGTTAATCATGATCTTGGTTGGTATGATTGTATATTCTATTTATGGTGTTGTCCTACGGTGCCCTCAGTCTCGCACAAATATGAGGGGTCCCCACTGTTGGGTGTTGCAATATGTTCATGCTTTGCTTATTGTCAGTGTTGCGGGGGATGACAGCAGCCTAAACGCAGATAAGTGGGTCATGGCGTATGGGAGTAAAGAGGACTTGATACTTAATTCTATGGTTGGGTTTCACAACCTTAATGATCTTTAGTAGTTGTGGATCCTTGCTAGAGTTCCAATTATAAGTGCATATGATCCAAGTAGAGAAAGTATGTTAGCGCATGCCTCTGCCTCATATAGAATTACAAGAATGATTACCGGTACTTGTTATCGATTGCCTAGGGACAAATGACTTCTTGTTGACAAAAGCTATCCGCTTTTATTACCTTGCACTTTATTCATAGTTTTATTCTTGCGAAGTACTCATAGTGTTATTCTTGCAAATTAGTTTCATACTTGTTTGAGGTACAGCAAACATCACGTGTGTGTAGAGTTGTATCGATGGTCGATAGAACTTGAGGGAATATTTGTTCTGCCTTTAGCTCCTCATTGGGTTCGACACTCTTATTTATCGAAGAAGGCTACAAACGATCCCCTATACTTGTGGGTTATCAAGACCTTTTTCTGGAACATTGTCGGGGAGGAATAGTGTGGGGTGAATATTCTCGTGTGTGCTTGTTTGCTTTATCACTAAGTAGTTTTTATTTTATGTTCTAAGTTGTTCTCTATCTTTAGTTATGGATATGGAACACGAAACAACAAAAATAATTAGTTGTACTTGCTACTCATGGAGATGGGGAACCTCCTAAAACCCTCGATGCTCGTTATGTGAAAAATATTATCACTACTTTGATAATCCTAAGAAACCCCATTCAACTTGATAATGGGAGTAACATTGGATCAACATGAATACTTTAGGGATTATCGCTTGACAAAAAAAGTGAAACTTTTATGGGATCAAATTTATATGTTGCATTTGTATGCTCGGGATTTATGCTTGAGATATGATTTTACTTGTTGCTCTAGGATGAGCTCCACATCTTCCCTTTTCATGCAAATTTAATGATAATGAAACCTTGGCTTCTTATGCTAATGGTATATATGATTACTATGATGTGGAACAAATAGAAGAATTTATTGCTTTTAAGGGTGCTTATGAAATTGGATCTTGGTTTTTAAAGTATGAAGCTTTTGATGATGATGTTTATAGACCTGAAAATTTTGCTATCCTTAAATATTGTTATAATAATTATAAAGACAATTCTGATATTGATGCGTTTATTGAGAAAGTCTCCGCTGTCCAAGTAGAGACTAATATTTTCCAGGAGTCTATGGAAGAAGGAATTGATGAAACTATGAGCTCATTGGATGAAAAAGATGATGAGGAGAGCGAAGAACAAAAGGAGGAAGAGCGGATTGATCACCCGTGCCCACCTTCTAATGAGAGTAACTCTTTAACTCATACATTGTTTAACGCCCCTTCGTTCTTACCGAAGGATGAATGCTATGATAATTGCTATGATCCCTTTGATTCGTTTGAAATATCCCTTTTTGATGAACTTGATTGTGGACATGATGCCAATATGAATTATGCTTATGGAGATGAACTTGTTATTGTTCCTTATGTTAAACATGAAATTGTTGCTATTGCACCCACACATGATAGTCCTATTATCTTTTTGAATTCTTCAAACTACACTATATCGGGGAAGTTTGTTCTTATTAAGGATTATATTGATGGGTTGCATTTTACCATTGCACATGATGATTTTGATGAATATAATATGCATGTGCTTGCTGCTCCAACTTGCAATTATTATGAGAGAGGAACTACATCTCCACCTCTCTATGTTTCCAACATGAAAAAATTGCAAGAAACTACTTATGCTATGTATTCGCCTTTACTTGATGTGCATGAATTGTTCTTGTATGACATGCCGATGCATAGGAAGAGAGATAGACTTCATCATTGCATGATATATGTTGCTTTGAGCTCACTATTAAATGCCAAATCATTGTTAATTCAAATTGGCTTTGATATACCTTGGGATCCGGGTGGATTCATTACTTGAGCACTTTATGCCTAGCTTAATGGCTTTAAAGAAAGCGCTGCCAGGGAGACAACACGGGAGTTTTAGAGGTCATTTATTTCTGTTGAGTGCTTTTATATAGTTTAAAACAAAAAATATAGAGGGGAACTTAAAACTTCACAAAAAGAAAAGTGAAAGTGAGATAGACGAGCACCGTGGAAGCGGGAGCATGCCTTGAACTTTGTTCATGCCCATGGAAACTTTGTGGATCTTGAATTACAGAAACTTTTCAACAAGTTTTACAATTCCATTGTATTATAAAAATAATGTGCCAAGATTTGCCTTTAGGATATGGTATGTGCAGTGCAAAAACAGAAACTTTGGCTGCAGCACGTGATTTTACATTTTTTTAATAGAGCGATGAAAGGTTCTAAAACTTTTTGCATGGTCTTGCTATACAAGTTGTTTATTTTGTCATAAGTTTTTTAGAATTTTTGGAGTACCAGAAGTATGGTGAATGTTCAGATTGCTATAGACTGTCCTGTTTAAGACAGATTCTTTTTTGATGCATTGTTTTGCTTGTTTTGATGAAACTATCGATTCTATCGGCAGTATAAGCCATGCAAAAGTTATATTACAGTAGCTACAATGCAAAAACAAAATATGAATTGGTTTGCAGCAGTACTTAGAGTAGTTATTTGCTTTATTATACTAACGGATCTTACCGAGCTTTCTGTTGAGTTTTGTGTGGATGAAGTGATCAAATATCGAGAAGGTCTCGATATGAGGACAAGGAGGAGAGGGAAGAGCTCAAGATTGGGGATGCCCAAGGCAGCCCAAGTAAATATTCAAGGAGACTCAAGCATCTAAGCTTGGGGATGCCCCGAAAGGCATCCCATTTTTCTTCAACAAGTATCGGTATATTTTCGTCTTTGTTTCGTTCATGTGATATGTGCAAATCTTGGAGCGTCTTTTGCATTTAGTTTTCAGTTTTTTATGCACCAAGCTGGTATGAGATAGTCCATGGTTGATTTGTAGAATGCTCATTGCACTTCACTTATATCTTTTGAGTATGGCTTTATAGAATGCTTCATGTTCTTCACTTATATCATTTGAGGTTTGGATTGCCTGTTTCTCTTCACATAGAAAACCGATGTTCGTAGAATGCTCTTTCGCTTCACTTATATTTGTTAGACCATGGTCTTTTGTAGAAAGAATTAAACTCTCATGCTTCACTTATATCCATTTAGAGAGTCAATAGGAATTGGTCAATTGCATGGTTAGTCACAAAATCCTACATAAAACTTATGGATCACTGAATATGATATGTTTGATTCCTTGCAATACACTACAAAAAAAAGACACACCTGTGACATTTTGGGCCGAACGAATTTTTTCTGTCATACATATGACACTTCTATGAAGATAATTGTGACAAAACCGGTATCATCATAGATGTGGTGGGCTCCTACTTCTATGACAAAAAATCATGACAGAAAATGGGCTTTTCGTCCTGGGCGGGCCGGAGACGCAGCTGCATGACATTCTTTGGGCCGTCCATGACGGAAAAAAACCATGGTAGAAGCGAGGGGGAGGAAAATTTCGGGGAGTTCCCGGTTACGGTGGGACGTCGGGGGCCGAGCGATGCGTGTTTCTCTCGTACACGTATGCACGTGTGTGCGAGGCGTTGGCTCTAACTGAACCCGAGAAAGGCGTTGGGCTCTAACTGAACCCGAGCGATTGCACTGCAGGCTACGCGTTACTGAACCCGAGTGATCGATAGATGGCTGTTAACTGAACCCGATCGAGCGATTCCTTCACTACTGCTGCTAACTAAAGCCGATCGATTGGATGAACAATGAG
>NC_041385.1:515884750-516028141 GCF_002162155.2 Triticum dicoccoides
ACAGTAGACGATGGAGGGGTGCCCGTGGAGGGGTGGTTGAACAGTAGCCGGTGGAGTAGCCCGCGGTGGAGGCTGGATGAACAGGAGCCCGTGGAGGCTGGAGGAGGTCGACGGTAGCCCATGGAGGCTGGAGGAGGTCGTCGGTGGAGATGAACAGTATCCCGTGGAGTCCTGTTTTGCGGTACGCCACACCCCTCCCGATGAACAGGACCCCCGTTTTGACTGTAGCACTCCAACACAAGTCTGTTTCATCCGTTTTGCGGTACGCCACACCCCTCCCGATCAACAGGACCCCCGTTTCGACCGTAGGAGGTCTGTTTCCTCTGTTTTGCGGTACGCCACACCCCTCCCAATCAACAGGACCCCCGTTTCGACCGTGGGAGGTCCGTTTCGTCCATTTTGCGGTACGCCAGACCCCTCCCGATCAACAGGACCCTGTTCCGAACATAGGAGGTCCGTTTCCTCCGTTCTACGGTACGCCAGGCCTTGTTTCCATTGCCTGTTTCGTCCAAGCCCTCCCGATGAACATGGCCACGCATTATGTTCCGACCCAGCCGGTTGGCTCCCACGCGTTTTGTTGCCTCCCGATGAACATGACACATTTCGTTGCCTCCACATGAACACGACGCATTCTGTTGCCTCCCCATGAGCACGACGCCTTCCGTTGCCTCCCCATGAACATGACAACGACGTTGTTTCTCCGTTCCGACCCAGCCATGTACATGAGCCCTGACCGTACGTATGCGCGAGTAGGCGTTCGAGACCCTGCCCGTATATACGTATGTGGTCGTATTTTCTTTCTTGCACCCTGGCCGCTGTACATACGTGTACATGCTACGTGCATGCCTCTACTACGACACGTGCGCGCCTCTACATCCACCAGTATATATGTACGTACACATTCACGACCTGAATGAAAACGCTACGTACACTTGGACCAGGTGGGTCCCGACTGTCAGGCACTTCCTTGCCTGTGAAGACGTAGCTGGTGGGTCCCAGCAGTCAGGGGGTGAATCGTTTTGGTTTTTTTGCCCAGACGCAGTTCCTTGCGTGCGAAGGTGTAGCTGCTGGGTCCCAGCAGTCAGGGGGGCGAATTGTTTTTTTTTTTGCCTGGACGCACTTCCTTGCGTGCGAAGATGTAGCTGGTGGGTCCTGGTAGTCAGGGGGGCGAATCATTTTTTTGTCCAGATGCACTTCCTTGCGTGCGAAGGTGTAGCTGGTGGGTCCCAGCAGTCAGGGTGGCAACATTTTTTTCGCGAAATACGGTGGCCTATCCGGTGGGTCCCTGCTGTTAGGTGGAGGAATCATTATTTTCTGCGTAATAAGGAGGCACTTCCTTGCTACGGCTATGGACCCAGCTGTCAGCCTCTCCACGTACAATCCACGTCCGATGGAAGTCGTTCCTTGACCATGTTGACCATGCCACACCGAGAGCACCAGGGCGGTGGACGACGGCGAGGCCTAGGAAGGGGATGACGCGGAGCCGGTGAAGATGCGACAGTGGATGCCCACACGGAGAGGAGTATGAGGGTTCACTCGTTCGGCTGCGGTGTGAGGTTGCCATCGCCACAGGGCCTGGCCAACGGTGGGAATAGTAGGGGGTGGTGAGGCCTCCACGGCAGCACAGCCGGACGCGAGAGGCAGGAGCAGGCGGCACGACCGGCGCTGCTTTTGGCGGCTGGAGCAAGAAGACCAGAGGTTGAAGAAGCACTACGGCCGTTGGATGGACATCATACGGTCACTGGAGCTAGAATCGTTCAGATTGACTATGTTGACAAAGCCCTCCGTCCCCGTCAACTTAGTAGGACCTCAAGTCAGCCTCCCACCAAGGTGGGTCCCAGCTAGTAGGGGGAGTATTCATTTTTTGTGCGCAATAAGGAGGCACTTCCGGTGGGTCCGAGCTGACAGTGGGGGGAACGTTTTTTCGCGAAATACGGTGGCCCGTCCGGTGGGTCCCAGCAGTCAGGGGGGAAACATTTTTTTCGCGAAATAAGGTGGTCTGTCCGGTGGGTGCCTGCTGTCAGGTGGAGGAATAATTATTTTTAGCGTAATAAGGAGGCATTTCCTTGCGGCCGCCGTGGACCCAGCTGTCAGCCTTTCCACGTACAGTACTCTTCCGATGGAAGTCGGTCGTTGACCACGTTGACCATGCCGCGCCGAGAGCACCAGGGCAGTGGATGACAGCGAGGCCTAGGAAGGGGACTACATGGAGCCGGGGAAGACGCAGCAGTGGAAGCCCACGTGGAGAGGAGTACGAGGGTTCACTGGTTCGGCTGCAGTGTGAGGCTGTCGTCATCGTAGAATAACAAGGGGTGTGGGTGAGTGGAGGGATGACATGGCCAGCGGTGGGAGTAGTATGGGGGCGGTGAGGCCTCCACGGCAGCACAACCGGCCACGGGAGGGAGGAGCAGGCGGCACGACCGGCACTGCTTTGGGCGGCTGGACCAAGAAGACCAGAGGTTGAAGAAGCACTACGGCCATTGGATGGACATCGTACGGTCACTGAAGCTAGAATCATTTATTATTGACTAAGTTGACAAAGCCCTTGGTACGCTCCAACTTAGTTGGCCCACAGGTTAGCCTCCGAAATGGTGCGCCCCAGATGTCAGGGGGAGGAATCATTTTTTGGGCGGCCGAAGCTAAGAATATCCGAGATTGAAGGAGAAGCACGACATCCATTGGATAGACATCCAACGGCCACTGTTGCTAGAAACGTGTGTTGACTATAATAAGTTGACAAAGCCTTGCATACGCATCAACTTATTTTTTTAGGGGACCCGTCACTTAGTAGGCCCACAAGTGTGTGGCAGAGAACTTATCGCCCATTTGCGATTTGTAAGAATGTACAACCCATTTTTGAATTCTAATGGAATTTACAACAGCCCATTTATAGTTTGTTAAATGTACAGCCCATTTTCTAGCTAGGACAACGATTAATAATTTCAACCAACCATTGAAGACAGAATTCAATAACATTTCCCACATTTCTATGGGATCCGAAATAATTTTATCCCAAAATTTCTAGTCAGATTAAATATAAATTTGTATTACGTAAAAATCCAACGAAACATTGCGCGCGCAACAATGAAAAACTAAGATTTTCAAAATCCATAAATTATATTTTATAAACTAATTTCGTGTTTGGTGCATTTTTTTATAGTTACTGCCCAGTTTTTATAATTACATCCCATTTATTATTTTTTAAAGCCCATTTTCCTGTTAAGCCTAATGCATCCCTCCTAGGAAAGATTTGCAGCCCAGCGGGGCGGAGAATAACAAGTTGACCTTGCCTGGGTATTCCTCAAAAAGACGTATAGCTGGGCTAGCCATTTTCATCTTTAAAAAAAATAGTATCTGGGCTGGATATCTAGCCTAGGCTAGACGGGCCACAGCCCGCCCAGTTAATACCCTGCTCTCCTCTGAACAACAACGAAATCATCACCAAGAAAAACACTGTAGTGCTCACGCCTCAAAAACACAAATACTACTTGAGCTGCTTGGTCCCAGCTGTCGGCTGCACCTTGTGCAATTCTCTCGTTTATATTGACTACATATATTGGCAATGGTGTGGGACGTGATGTCAGGAAACTAGGAGAAAGCAAAAAAAAAATATGTACATAATAAGGAGGCACTTGCGTACGTACGGCTATGGCCCTAGTGGGTCCCTAGTGTCATCCAGTCAAAATAAAGTCATCTCCTGAATCCTCATGTTCGTTGACAATGTTAACAATGCTCGGTGCCACGGCGAGCGCAGCAACTCAAAGGACAACAGAGAGGGCCTCGCGTGCCCTACGGATCGTCTGATATAGCGCCCGCTACTCATTCAGGAAGCCAGGATCATCGGACACCTATGAGCACCTTCGAGAAACTGAGACGGCATGAAACGGCAAGGCCGCGCTTGGGAGCTTTGGTTTATTTCAAACCTGTATTAACATACAAGTGTAATTTACTCGTCATCAGAAACAACGCGTAAAATACAAGCGTAATGAAACCGAGGGCCCGAGGTCTGTAAGTAAAACCGGCGGGTTACGCGTGTAATGTGAGAGACCAGGGTATATTTTACGAGCACTGCTATATGGACAACAATACCAGATGATACATGCATGACGTGTGTATCATGCCATCCATGGGCAAGGCTGAAACAGCAGCTAACGGCTGGATTAGCAATCGTCCGAGTGTCGTTCAACATTTTTATCGTGTGTGAAGTACTTCCGATATTTTACTAGTCGAAATCGACCAACCAAGTGCCTTCGCCTGAGACCATCTGCTTTAATTTACAAGCGTCAATTTTACAAGCGGTTTTGGTTGGAAAACGACGATCCAATCACGGCCTAATATCATGAGTTGGTCGGAAGAACATATGGTTTCACGTCTAACCTACCCGAATTGTCATATAGGCTATGAATGAAACATCAGACGATGAACTTCTTAAGCACGGAAACAACAGAAGAGGATGATCTTCTTAACAAGCAAGTCACTGGCATTAGATTGACATGCAAAACAATACGAAGCATTATTCTCGTGAGGCACGGTGAACAGCTCGTGATGCCGCATGCCACAACATTCCAAGCTCAACTTTGCAATCAAACACAAGGCCTGGCATTACATAGACAATATTCAGAACAAACTCTTAACAGGAATATCTCAGCAGAGTAACTATTTACTTCTAAACTGAACACATGAATAGGAAAAAACCCTCGACGCTGCTCACAGCAAGGGCGACCCACTCAAAAATATCAAATGCATGTCTTCTGGCTAACATCAATGAGCAAATTTTGACAAGGTTTTCCAATTCCAATATATTAAACTAACGTCTTCTTGCTAACATCAATGATTAAACTTTGACAAGCTTTTCCCATTCAAAATATGTAATTCCTATGATCGTGGAGTCCTGTCGTAGCTTCTTGTACTTGTTTGGGAAATTTTTGCCCAGGTCAATGGTCTCTGCAGACTAGTCGTGTCACCGGTGTCTAATAATACTCTTTAAAGCTTCTCAGTCATTCCTTCTGTAATGTAGTGCAAACAGTGACTGCTTCTTTCTGCAAAGTGGAACGACCAACTGGACCCAGTAATGCAGTAGTTTGCCTTGGACACATTGGCTCCTTTTGTGCAATTCAACTAAAATCAAAGTCAGAATAAAACCGAGCTCTAATTTTGATATCCCTGTAAGCAACAATAGGTATAAGGGAAACAATTACTGAGAAATAACGGTTGATGACCTGTACTCCCAAGAAAAGCATTTACTGATCTACTTTATCTTAATGGGAAACAAAGCAGGAGAGTAGCAATTCTCCATCAGTGTGATTAATTCATATTGAATGAGACATTATCTTAACAATGCCTTGTTTCAACATGTATAAAGAACGACAAAGCAGAAAAGTACCATTCCTAAAACAATGCAACTGATTCATTTTAACAGAGACATTATCTTAACAATGCCTTGGTTAAACATGTAGAAAGAACTACAAAGCAGGATACTACCACTCCTAACAAGTGTTGCAGTTTTGAACTAAGATTCAGTAGTTAATTAATTCTGAGAGTGGCATTGCTTAATTTTACCAGCGGCATTAGATTAACAAAAAGCATAAACAGTTCCAGGGGAGAGTGGGTGCAACAATAGTATGTGCTTCCATCTACTTATAAAGGGGGTGATGCAGAGTTTATTGTAACAAAGCAACAAGCATCATGTCTGGGTTGGTCCCATTTTTGTTCACTACTTAATGGGAAAAGACAGCAATACAATAGCTTCAATTCAACATTTATTTAAAACAGTACTGATACAAGTAGCACAACATCTCAAAGCACACTGCACAATCATGTGGATGAAGGCATGTACTGACCTTTCATGAGACGGACAAGATAAAATATGAATCTGCCAACACGAATAGGAAATCCAATCTCGTTCTGTGCAGTTGCACTGAAATCAAGCAATGTGTTACGCGTAGCAAAGCAACATGTCGCAATAGCAACAAGTTGAATAGATATACCTGTTTAAACAGAGGCAAAAAAGGAATCTATTACTGGCTAATAAAGGAGGATGAAACATGCGGACACAAAAATGGTAATCCCGCCAATCCCTAACAAGTGTTGCAGTTTTGAAATAAGATTCAGTAGTTAATTCTGAGAGTGGCATCAATTACTGGCTTATAAAGGGGTGATGCTGAATTTGTTGTAACAAAGCAACAAGCATCGTGTCTGGGTTGGTCCCATTTTTGTTCACTACTTAATGGGAAAAGACAGCAATACAATAGCTTCAATTCAACATTTATTTAAAATAGTAGCACAACATCTCAAAGCACACTGCACATCATGTGGATGAGACCAAGATTTGAAACAACTCGCCACGAAGACTACAAACAAATCTCGATCTCCTTTTGTGTAGTTCCACCAAAATTAAGCAAAGTCACCGGTGTGACATTCAAGTTGAACTGCACAAAACACTCTTAAAACATAAGTGTTTCGAGTAGCGAAGCAAAATGTCGCAATAGCAACAAGTTGAATCGATACCCCTATTTTAATAGAGGCCAAAAAGGAAACAATTACTTGCCGATAAAGGAGGATGAAACAAACGGTGACAGAAAGAAGCATCTAACTTATCTTGGATGGAAAACAAAGTAGGATAGTAGCATTTTTAAAACGGTTGCATTGATTCATATTAACAAAGACATTCTCTTGAAACAACATTCGTTAAAAAATTTAATTTACTTTTAACAGTGGCATTGCTTCAATTTTCCGCCAGCATACTTAGATTAACAACAGCAAAATAGTTGTATGGGACATGCCAGCACCATGTGCGTCCACACGTATAAATGGGTGACGCAGAGTATGTAGCCAAGAAGCATATATGCATTGGTCCCATATTTGTTCTCTTTGAACCTTTTTCCTATGTGAGGGCAGCAAATCTAGTCCTGCACAAACTACCCGACCCCTAGTTTCTTTCCCTTTTCAACAAAGAGATCGGTTCCTTACCAATGTGTGTACTGGGTTATCCCCTTTTCCCTTTTCGACCTACAAAGCGGCTGGATAGCCAGTCTATACTACTTTCTGCCCCTCCTTTTCTCATTGAACCACGTCCTGGATTCTTGCTCCAGCCCACCGCACCCTTCTTTCCTCTTTGAACCAAGACCTAGATTCGACTACAGATCGAACAAGATCCACTTGCAGCTAGAGCAACCACAGTTTCAAAGAAACATATACCTTAGGGTCGTCGGGATGTGGCAAGGCGTGCGGCAGGAGGCCGGATCTGCCCACACTACGTACGGCAGCGAGGAAGAAGGGGTCGGTGGCCCTCCCGCACAAGCGCTGGGTGAAACAGAACAGCGCAGCCGGCAGTGGATTGCCTCCCTCGCCGAAGGCGATAGAGTGAATGTTGCACCTCCTCCCCTTCCCAGTGCGACAGGATACAGACACCTCCTTCACCAGCTGTGAGGGGGAGAGAGAGATAGACAAGAGGCCAATGCAGTCTTGTTTAGATCTGGTGAAGAGAGGGTGAGAGACTGTGAATATAGCAAACCCTAGCAAATGAACGCTGAGCCTCCAGCATGTAACATATATGTAGTGCGGCGAGCATGTGGAGAGTGTAAACCCTAGCGAACAAGCGCTGAGGCTCCCGCTTATATATATACTACTGTAGTATGGACTGAGCTCCGGTGCCTTCACTGCACCTGCTTTTGGCTGTATGATAGGTGAGCTACCACATTTTGGGCCCACCTGTCATAAAACCAAAGGCAGGTGCACTAAGTCAATGAAGTTGCGTCCATATAGTACTCTCGTGTATACGACTAATATATAGTGGAGTGGTTTTCTTATTCTCTCCATAACAATCATTTTAAATTGTGTAAGTACGAAACGAAACTCTTTATTTAATGTACAGTGAAGAAAACTAGTACTACTTCCGATGAACTAACGATCCACGCCCACGCGTCGTGGTCGCACTTCCTGTCCTTCACGTGTGGTACACTACCCCCCCCCCCTTAAGTGAACAACCACACATGCACCAAATTATCGGAAACGTGTGAGAGTATGTACTAATAAACAATTTTAATTTCAATTATCGAAAAGGTTTGAGAGTATTACAAAGTTTGATGAAGTCCATACACACATGACACATGGGAATATTGTTGGGGCTCAAAGGAATTCAAAGCAAACAGATACTACAAGTTCTATTTTCGGGATGTGAAGGCACACCAATCCTATCATTGGCTTTGGAAGAGCAAGGTAACACTAAAAATCAAGATGTTTGGATGGTTCCTCCTCTCTGATCGACTAAATACTCGTAATATGCTCAAGAGAAGACACTATAACATCGCAGATGACCTCAACTGTCTCTTGTGTGACCAACTAGTTGAAGAGGATGTGGAACACATGATCTTTCAATGCCCATTTAGCAAATACAGCTGGTCCAAAATTGGAATCACATGGGATGCATCTGGATCCAGATTGCAATGGATAAGCAAAGCCTCTAATAATTGGGATAAGCCCATGTTCATGGAAATCTTCTTGCAAGCAGCCTGGAGCATATGGAAAGAAAGGAATAACAAACTCTTTAGAGGCATCACTCCAACATATCATAATTGGCTTGATAGGTTCAAAAAAGACTTTGTCCTACTTCAATACAGAACCAAAGTTGATTTGAGAGACTTTATTCTCTCCTTTGTAAACAACCTCCATCCCAACTAGTTAGTCCAGGTCTCTATTTATCCACACTCCCTCCCAAAGTGGAGGATGAGATGTCTGTAAATATGGATTGTACATTGTACCTTACTTCTTGAGTAATACAAACACAGTGGGAGCCTCTCCCACTGTATAATTTCTCAAAAAAAAGTATTACAAAGTTTGACTTCAGTCAAATCTAATATGTGGAGTAAATAAAAATGGAGGGCTACTACGTCCATCCGGGTTTTTAGTCCACACCATTTTTTAAAGCAAAGTTAATAGCTGGACAAATAAAATTACAGGGGAGATGGAGACAAAGTTGTGAGAAGGCTTAGAAATCAATACAAAACTTATGCTCTTAGTACCAACGTCGATCCTTCTTCGAGGAAACATTTTGTTCATAGCCAATTGTGTGATAAAATTGCTCCAACGTGAAAGACGACTGCGTCTCCAACGCAACCAAGGTGAACTGACGAAGGATATCATCTTTGTGCGTAACAAGCAAAGAGCACTGGTGGAAGACAACTTGTTTTTCATTGAAAATTGATCAGCTTCACTAGCCGACGCAACCATGAGGCGCAATCATGAGCATCGATAGGTCATCATGGTGATGCATCATCCATTTGGCATCAAGTTTGGGTGAGGCACCTATGAAGTTCGACAAATCCTCACTGTGGTCTATTTCTTCTCAGTAATCAAGCTCAAGGAAGGAAGAACCACGTGGCAGAGGACAGTGAGGCGGAACAACAATGGCCATCCAATTTTGTGCAGTTCCACTAAAATTGAGGAAGACATGCCCGGTATGGAGACACGCATCACTGTTTCCAAAAATATAAAAAAGGGTTAGCAACGACATCTCAATTGTCAATAAGAATTAATGATAACTACACCAACAAACAGAAGCATCATAATTATCTTGATGGTAACTAAACCAGGATACCTGAGAAAAAAAGCATTTCTTCATTTAACCAGTGATAGTACTACCACCATATGGACAATGATCGCACAACCACCATGTACTTTTTTTTGAAACAACATGTATACCTCCACCGAGGCATAAATTAGGACAACTTTTCGAGTGGCATTTCCTCTATAACAATACTAGTAGGTGATGTTGGACCAGCCGTCGAACCCTGCTACTATGCATGGGGAGTTGGGGAGTAGTGGCATAGAAGAAAACCCGCACGCAGCAACCTGGGGAGCTGGACCAGTACAAGAAGTTATACCTCAGGTGGGTGAGATGTCGTTTAGGCGGGCGGGCGGGATCTGCCCACACGACGGCAGCGAACAAGGGCGCGGAGGATCTTCGTCCGCGCCAGCGCCGGCTTTGAGAGGACGGTGCGCATCAGCTTCCTCCGTCGCCAACGGCGACAACATCAACGATGCACCTCCTCACCTCCCGCAGCGGACGGGATTCAGCCGGATCTGTGGCCACCGGTGAGGAGAAGATAGAGTGGACACTGTCATCTTGTTTTGATATGGAGAGGGTGAGAGAGCGAGACGCGAGAAACTCTATCAAACAAGATGCTATAATGGAGTAAAAAATCTCTCCATAGCAATGGTTTTAAATAGAATACGTGTATTCCCAGAAAAAAGAAACGAAAACTGGCGAACAATTTTTTAAGGGTCTGTCTAGGACTCTATTTTTTTGTCCTAGTTGTTTTTGTTTCTTGTTGCTACATTATATACTTGTGGGAGCTTAGATGTGATATCCTTAAATAACATCTAGATGTGAATTAGACAAACTGATTTTATAACGTACCAAGAAAGAAAACTCGATCAAAAACACGCCCCCGCTTCCAGGTCGCGAGAGTCGTCGCGCACACACACATAGACATAGACATGCATATCCATGTTTACGTAAAATTCCATTAGCATCTCCATCTCCAATCATATTTGTCCAACTGGCACATTATTTACGTTGTTAATTATATACGCAGCAATATTAACGTACAACATCTCTTGTTTGCGCACGTCCGGACCGCTGCCACGACCGGTCCTGACCAACCCGAACCCTCTTCATTACCCGCGCGTGCTTCCCGCCCGAAACGGTCAGTTCCGCATTCATGCCCGGCCAGAGCGGACGCGACCTCTCACTGGCGCCAGCATTGAAGCGGCGCGTCGGCCAAGAGAGCGTCGCCCGTGCCGCTTCTGGGTGCATGCGGTTGCTCCGTGTTCAAAGGTCACAATAGCCGGCTACAACATGCATGTAAAAAGTTCTTGGGAGTCTGTGCTACATCTATCTGTCCTCCCCCATCTCGTGAATCTCTTCCAGTAGTGCTAGTACTCCATGGCGCGGTCCATCGACAAGCAGGCGGGAAAGTTATCGTATACTACTCGGTTTGCGGTGAGTGGCATGTCCAGCGACCGTGTGGGGTTGAGCCGTGGAGGAGGGTGACACACGAACACAACATACGTGATTTAAACGTTGGTTTTGATCGATGGCGCGATCCAACGAAACGAAACGTTGGTTTCTCTCTGTTTCCATTTTTTCTCCGGAAAAACAGAAACTTTCCACTCCATTTTCATTCCTATTCCAAAGTTGCCCCGTTACAACATTCCATCAAATACATAGGAAAACTAACACGCATGATGATGCATCTCAATGATTCACAGATCATAGCCAATATTTACTTCACAACTAAAGAAAAAAGTTGTGAGAGCGTGTACGAAAGAAAAACAATTGATGGGGTCACTACGACTTAAACCCTAAATCCTAAACATGATTTAATTTCCTGGCCAGGTAGAACCTATCAAAGGAAAGACGGTTGGCACCCTCGGATCATACGATGCTTTTGTGCAGTTCCACTAAAATCGACCTGAGCATCCCTGATGGCAAAAATATTAAAGAAGTGTGATTAGAATAATAGTACTAGCACTAGTTCATGAGACATAAACTCATCACAAGTAGAAGCCGGTAGAAGTAGAGAAAGATCTACATGCAGATGGAGCTACGGCAGTGGAGCAAGCCGGCTCCAAAAGGAAGATGGACTATACCTGGGACGTCGGGCTGTAGCTAGAAGGGCGGTTGGGACGCGGCATCGGCCCATACCACGGTGACCCCCGATTGGGACGCACCGACTGTGGGTTTTCTCCCTCGCTGATGTCGACCGCGTCTACGCAGAACATTGTTCCCTTCCCCCAGCTGCGGGATCAGGCCCGTCGTTCTATGCTTGTGAAGAGAGCAACCTAAGAAAGCAGGCTTGTAGCTTAGGCTCCTGCTAGTGTATATATAGTGGTTTTCTTTTTCTCTCCATATCAACCATTTTATATTGCTTACGTGTCATTCAAGAGTGAAATGATGGTTGCTTCTTCCGACTAACTTACTATGTGATTTGACTGCTCGTTAGTGGCCCCTACACGTACTCCCCCTACGTGTATGCAACAGTCACACGTACACATGCACGCAAAAACGTGTGCGACGCCCTAATGCATGCATGTCCGAGCACACGACGGAACACACACGGTCACGCTCAAGTGCTCAACCTACACGTGCATGCACACACATACTCAGTCAGGGTGAGCTAGTGACCGTATAAACACCAAAAATATATATATTCATCGCAATGAGCGTATTATGAAGTCCACTGACCGTATTTTTACAAATATACAGTGACAGACAGTGTATTTATCTCGTTTGAAATTAAACCATATTAACCGGAGAGGAGGCAGTATGGACTAGCATTACTTAGTTGTGTCCCGTCAACTTGCCGAACGAGGAGAAGGTTGCAGGATGTGAGAAGCTTGCACGCGGTGGCTTGCAGGACAAGGAGAAACTTTTGACTAATGCAATCTCTCCCTCGCTCAGGCGGTGGACGTGCAACAGTTAATTCGGTGTCAGATTGCCACAAGCATACACTATACTACTAGTGATATTATTGTTCGACTTCCCGAATAGGCGAATAGCCAAGCGCAAAGTTTACTAGTACTAGTACTACTAATATAGTCTATAAAGGTACGTACTATACTAGTACTAGGAACTGGATGGAGGAGCGTCTGCACTCTTATTATAATTTTAAAATGTGATAAACCAATCTTCAACACATTTGGTTCTTTTCGAGGGTTCTCGCATGTGATAATGGAAGTTGATTGCATCGAACACTCGCCACAATTCTCGCTTAATTCTGGCTCATATCCTGTTACAAATAGTAGCGCCCGGTAATATTTCCTCTTTTTTGTTATTCAGCATGTAAACAGGTCAGCAAACCTTGCAGCGCATCTTCGTGCGAACCGTAATTGCTGCACTTTGAATGTGGCCGAGAGTTGGCTTGATGAAACACCTCGCTTCCTACTTCTTTTTTTGCGGGGTACCTCGCTTCCTAGTGACCAGTGTCTTGGCTGATCGTCCTAAGAATGCTTATACATGAATAAAGCTCTCTCATTTACCCGCAAAAAAGATTAAGCCATATTAACCGGAAAGGAGGGAGTATGGACTAGCACTACTTTTTGGTGTGTCCCGTCAACTCGCAGAACGAGGAGAAGCTTGCAGGACAAGGTGAAGGTCGCTTACGCCTTTTGACTGATGCAACCTACCCTTAGTGGACGTGCATCAGTCCACTCAGTGTCAGATTGTCAGAGGCATACACTGTAGTACCCAACATGCGGAGTACCATCATTGTTCGACTTCACAAAGAGGCGAAGAGCCAAGCGCAGTAGTACGAGTAGTACTACTACTAGAACCGCATGGTGGAGCGTTTGTACTCTTTTTTTATATCTGATAAAGTACACGTTTATTCCAGATAAGGGCGGAAAATGGTAGCCCAACATGTAATGAATGATATCGATCAACCAACCATGCTCGAATATATCTTGGCCTCCGTGCGAGCCCCTCTATGTGTTCTCGCTCCTCGTCTCTCTCAAGGAACGGCGGGTTGGCTCTTTGCCGTCAATTGAGATCGGTTTGCTCACACTCCTGTCCCACATGTCAGTGATATGCCAAGAGGAGGTGCGTTGACTGACTGGCCATACGCGTACTTGGTTTTGCACCTTCATACTACTCCTCCCTCCGTCACAGTTTACAGGGCGCGCTTCATTATGATGCATTTCTCTCAATGCATTTCCACCACCAGAGAGACTTTAGACGCGTTTGGTTTAATGCTCAATTAATTAGGGCGTGGTAACCGCAATCAAGTCCACAATTTTCTCTCCATCTACTCTGTACTACTACGGAGTGGAGTAATTGCATGCATGTGTGTACCCGGGGTGGAAGCACTGCATGCATGTGTGTACGCATTATTCCCTCTAGTAACAGACGCCGTGCTATAACTACCAATGCTATTTTTCAGGCTGATCGCTAGTCGCCTTGGTCCCACAGATTTTTTTTCTTTTTTCTGAAGCGCGTCGTATAAATAGTGACAGATGGAGTAGTATGAGCGGATTCAAAGAAGAGCGTATTGATGGTTGCTTCTTCAGAGCAACTTACAGTGGGAAAGGTGGGGCTTATGATTTGACTGCTCATTACTCACTATTAATGCGGCGCAACGACCGGGCTGAGTCTCCCATGCGGTTGTGCACTACCCCCTCGGTTGTTAAATATACTCCGGAGTATTTGTCTTTCTAGAGATTTCAACGAGTGACTACTCAAATATTTGTCTTTTTAGAGATTTCAAATTGACTGGCACATACAGATGTATATAGACATATTTTAGAGTGTAGATTCACTCATTTTTCTCCGTATGTAGTCACTTGTTGAAGTCTCTAGAAAGACGAATAGAATATTTAGGAATGGAGGGAGTACACATACGAGGCAAAATGAGTGAATCTACACTCTAAAATATGCCCGTTTGAAATTTGTAAAAAGATAAATATTTAGGAACAAAGGAGTATAATTTTGTGCATGGCACATGGACCCGGATGATGAAGAGGCTTCTGGCAATGCTATCAAGCTTCCATCATTTGTTTACATAATTGACGTACTATACAAATAATTTTCCAGCGACATGAAATTGTACAATGGTGTGAGCTTTCAGCTTTTGTTTCGCGTGTCTTGCCATCGATGCTCTTTCAGAAACAATAAAAAACTAACTTCCTTGCTAATGCATGTCAATTATTAGCAGATCAAAGCTAATAATTACATCACAACTAAAGACGAGTTGTGAGAAGGTGTTAAATTAAAATTGATCCATGCTTTCATTGGCAGCAACGTCCCCCCAGCTCTGTCTAAATCAACAAGGCATGTTGGGAAAAAAATAGTTGTCTGGAGCATGCAACATTCCGATCATTTTGTGTAATTCCACTAAAATAGAGCTGAGCGTCCCTGTTCCAAAGATATTAAGTGTGATTACGATAATAGAGGATTGCTGATGAAACAATAAACACACAACTAGAAGCCAGTCACCTTTGCAGTCTCTTAAGACTAACTAGTTGAAGAAGATTAGGCTTGGAGTTGGATGAGGAGCATAGAGCAAAACCAATCTCCCTTTGTGCAGTTGCACTGAAATGTAGAGACGTTGCCCATGTGACATTTTAGTACAAATGCACAAAACACTCTTAAGAAAAAAGTGATTTGTGCAGTTCACCAAAAGGTCGCAATAGCAACGAGGTGAAATGGATAGCCCTGTTTGCAAAAAAAGAGGTAGAAAGGAAACAATTACTGGCCAATAATAGTTGATGACACATGCGACGACAAAAAAGAAGCATATTCCTTGTCCTAAGGGAAGATAACAACATGGTTGTGTTTGTCTAAAACAGTGTGAGGACGAGAATGCAATATGGAAAGTACGTCGGACGAGCTACGTTTTGGGCAAAGAACTACGGAAGATCCACATGCAGTGACGTGGGAAGACAGGCAGTGGAGCAAGGCCGGAGGGGATACCTGGAGGTCGTCGGGATGTAACTAGGTGAGCGGCGGCGGGCGGAATCTGCGAGCAGGTGGCGTAGGCCCTGCCGCACCGGAGCTTGGTCAGAGAGAACGGCGTGTACTGCAGACCGGGATGTGCTACCTCGGCGGCGTCGAACAGAGAAACGATGCACTTCCTCCCTTTCCCCCGGCGGACGGGATGCGGCCGGATCAGTGACCAATGGTGAGAGAGAGAGGCCACCGCACTCCCTTTCCCCCGGCGGACGGGATGCGGACGGATCAGTGACCAACGGTGAGAGAGAGAGAGGCCACCACAGCCTTAAGTGAGATATTCTGAAGAGCGACAAACCAGGCAGGCAGGCTCCATTGTATATAGTGAGCGGACTACCTTTTTCTCCAAAAAAATCATTTTATATTCTGTGTATGTGCCATTGAGCGCTATAACTTTATTTAAAAATAACGCGGCAAGTCGAACTTTGTTTCGTGCACGCGTGGTACACGACCTCCCTAAGTAAACAACCGCTACAAGCGTTCAAATTAGCACGTGGGCTGCCATTTCGTAAAGAAATGAGCTCCACCGTGTACCCGCGCGGGTGTGGCTGGGCACGAAGCGTGAGTACGTGCACGGTGCACCTATTCTCTTCTTGTATATGTACACCACCTGCGTGGGGTTGTGTGAGAGAGATACAAACCTAGAGAGATATAGTGTGTGGGTTCTTGAGAGATTTTTTTGGGGGGGTCAATCAAAAAATGTAACATATGCAATGTGTGTGAAATAGAGTCCTGGATATAACATATATATAGAGGGGGCGATCCACGAGAAGAGAGTGGAGGTATCATCGACTTGATGTGTCCATAGAATCGAACAGAGGGATGATGTGTGTGTGTGTGTGCGCGTGCGATCGATAAAGAGTGCCATCGAATTTGTGTGTGCCCACGTCAAAGATATAGAGTGGCTGGCCTACTGGAACGTGAGAGGGGACATGTGCAGTTTCTCTCTATGGCATGGATACCTACCTGCAGCGCTCGACTATCGGTGTGTGGTGGGGGAAGAGGGAGGCCCAATTAACTATAGAGGTACAATGGCTGGTATATGTGTGGAGGAGGAGAGAGGCCTACCTCATGTATTAAGGAGATCGATCTGCCTCATGTATTAAGGGAGATCGATCGGCATCCATGCATATGTGCAGGAGAGGAATAAGGTTGGGAGAGAGACAGAGCTAGAGTGTTGGAGGGGGTGGTAGTGGAGTTGCTTCTAACAAATCGTGGGATAGGCTTGCTAGACAAACAGAAGGCACGCCCGCAATATCAATAAGAGAGGAGATGGCTGCTTGTTGTCTGTGCACGTGCGTGTGAGAGATGGGTCAGGAGGCATGCACGAATGATGAGGGGGGACGATGTGGCTGTGGTAAGTAGACGTAACTACATAGGAAGATCAATCGCCCTTTGTTAGAGAAATTAGAGACATAACTTGTGAGGTACGTCAGTCGATGGGGGGTAGTTAAAGTCAATCTAGGTATATGTTGGGAGATCGATCGGTATACATGCATGTGTGTGTTAGAAGCAAATGAGGCACGAGGAGAAGGATCGAGAGAGAGGGATGCATGTAGGACGTGGTACGAGAGGCATACCATATCGAGGGGGGAGGAGTGTGCGAGTACGGGAATGATGAAAAGAGTGGTGGGAGTGAGGCATGGACGGTGACAAGAGAAGAGGGGAAGCTTGTGTTTGTGCTAGGCACACCTGGCTAGAGAGGCATATCGGTCGATGTGTGCCATAAAGAAGAAACTCGGGGCCTACACACACCATGGGTGAACGACCTAAAGTGAAAAGACGAATTTGCGTGATGGAGCTAGAGAATGCTGAGGGAGGGTGAGAGGGATGCGGGCGTGTGCATGCACAAGAGAAAGTTAGCGCTAGCTACAAAGATAAGAGGGTTGTGTGGGTGTAAAAGACGAATAGAGATCATATATACTTCATTATAAAAAGCGAATTCGGATATTTGAAGAATTTATCATAGTGTTTTAAACCGACGCATGTGTGAATATATATAACGGTGATACACATGGTGTGGTTATGAACATGTTATACAACATTTAATATATTTTATCTCTACTCTTATAAAAACGGAGTTGTTGATGATGGTGTGCCTGCCATCCTGCATTATAGGCCGTCCGATTTATATCTGGCGGATAGCAAGGAAACTATGATGGTTGAAGTTGGCAACAATCATGATTGTAGATTCTTATTGAAATAGAGAAACGAATTCAAATTTAGTTTGAATTGCAGCGGTAGTATGGACATTTGGAATGCACTAAAATGTTGGTATGAGTAGGTTACATGCATTATACAGGAAGCGAAAAAATTTAATCGGACATAACATGGATTCATACTCCCTCCTTCCATCTATATAGGGTGTAATGAGATTTTTAAGACCGCCTTTGACTATTGACAAGATTAATAGTACATGACATGCACAATGTGAAAATTATATCATTTAAAGAACCTTTCACAAACGAATTTAGTGGTGTGCTTTGTGTAACTTGCATGTCATTGCTCTAATATTTGGTCAAAGTTAGCATCAAAAAATGCATTAGGCCCTATATAGATGGAAGGAGGAAGTAGCTTTGAAAAGCATTTGTATAGTAAAACAGGGCAAGACTCTCTCTTTGTGTGGTGTGAATAGTTTTATTTTTTTCGTTTTCTTTTTGGTTGAGGGAAGTGCAAATTGATTTGGTACGTACAAGTACAATATTACTGCACATTAGGCTTGTCCCTAAAATTCAACCTGCGTCTTGTTATATCCCGAAAATTCAGATATCGTGCTCTCAAAACTGGCGCCTTCACAACCCGCGCCTTGCTATCCCGAAATTACAACGCGCGCGAAAACTCCCTCCAGCTGCCAAATCCCGACATGCGAAATCCCCCTTCTAACCCTGAGCCGAAAGGGCCGCTAGTTCAAATCGGTGGGGGGTACTTTTGTAACACACCCTACATTTTGGACAAGCGCGTCCCTAAGTCATGCTTCACCCCATTCGAAATCCCAGGCCGCGAAACCCCACCCTCCTCCGTCCGCCACGTCACCGCTGCCTCGCCGGAGCCTCTTCCCCGACGACGTCATCCATCGCAACAGCTCGACATCCCTCGTCCACCTCCCCGGATGAGGATCCGTCGTTCATCTCACCGTCCCGCTAGTTCAGCCGCCCCGTCCTCCACCTCCAAGGAGATGATCCAAAGATCGCCTCGTCTAACACGACTGCTCCATCCCCACAGCGCCGCCTTAACCTGCTCCACCGGAACCGCAGCATCCTCACCGACTCCTCGGACCAAGCCGAGGCCTACTCGGCGCCACCAAACAGGTTGTACACTCATCGCGTCGCACCTTCTCCTTACCTCGACCTCCCGGTGCCGACGGTGCTCCATCCCGCACCCCCATGGAGCGGCTACCTTAAAGCCGGCGCCGCGGGCGACATCTCCACGGCGGCTCTCCCCCAGTGCGAGCCCCCTTTGGCGGTAGCGTCCATACCAGCCAGATCTGCTGCTACTGCTCCGGCTCTCGCTCGCGCTGCTCCTGCTGCTCCGGCTCTCGCTCGATCGCTCACTCACCCAGCTGCTATTGGTGCTCTCCCCCTCGCTCCTGCTGTTGCTCTGCTCCGATTAAGCCACACTTCAGTCGACTGAATTGACTTTTGGGTCAGTCGATTTTCAGGGGTTGGGGGGGCTCGCCGAAGTTAAGGAAGAACCACCCGCAGCAGGGATAGGGGCTTGCCGTAGAGGTACCCCACTATCTATCTTAGGGTTCAGGGTGGGGGCGGGGGGCCTAGAGGGCTGGCCGGGGCGGCGGTGGCGAGTTGTTTCAGGGCGGCGAGGTGGCGCTGGGGCCGGTGGTTCGGCCGGTGGTGGCTGGCGGCTCAGGGGGGTGCAGGTTGAAGATGAACTGCAGGCCCTCCCTAAACTACATGTCAAGTGCCTCTCTGCTACCATTGTGTTCAGTTTCGACAGTAGCATTCAGATTCCACAATTAATTTCAGTTTCGACAGTTAAGTTCAGAGTCAATAGTTTTTACCTCATCTGTTATAGTCAGGTGGTTTTCGGTGATGTTAATTTTACATCCATTTTACATCATCTATTGGAGATGCTATTAGAATCCCACATGATATTGACGATCTCTGTCTTGTGCTGCTTCAGCCTTGACGTCTTACGCCTCACCGGAGCTGCTCCAATGACAGAACGATCCATCACAACAGAGCGGTGCCCTGGATGCTATCGGATTTCGGGTTCCGGCAGACCCTCTAGGTTCAAACTCTGGGGTGCACGTGGAGATCGCACCTCCTACCTACCTACGTCTCGCCGCCTCGCAAGGATCTAAACTACACAAGGAACAACACAGGGGACACAAGGTTTATACTAGTTCGGGCCACCATTCTGGTGTAATACCCTACTCTAGTTTGTGGCGTGGTGGATTGCCTCAGGGGCTGATGATGAACCATACAAGGAAGAACTGCCTCCCGAGGGGAGGAGTTCTTATGGTGGTGGTGTTGGCTAAGGTTCTCATCGCCCTTGCCTTGAGAGTGGCTAGTCCTATTTATAGAGCAAGGCACTGGTCCTCTTCCCAAATATTGAGCGGGAAGGGCGCCAACAATTGGCCATTTTGAAGGGGAACATCTAGTACACTTATCCTGACTAAAGTCGGTCCTCGCCAGCCAAAGACTCTGGTGGTGACGCCGGCTTGGGCTCCACGATGACCTCCATCCTGCCGTTCTGCTGGTCTTGGTCTTGTTGCACCGAAATGGTTGCCTTTGCTTGATACTCTTGCCTGCGCTTGCTCCCTTTGCACCAAAGAGGAAACAAGGACTCTGCGCAGGCCGGTGCCCGCCTGGCGCCTGCCTGGCTTTGATCGTCATGGCTTGCGTCACGGGTACCTCGTGAGGTACCCTGCCTTGATCTCTCCGCCTCCACGCGAGCCAACCTGATGAGGCCGTGCCTGAGGAAGCTTCCTGTCATCCGTCCCGCGAGGCTTGGCCCCTCGCGAGGGTCTTGAGCTTGTGTTGATGAATATGGGCCCTACTGGGCCTCCCCTTGAGCCATGTCGTAGGCCGCAGGCAGGCAAGTCTGGGTACCCCCGTTCCCAGAACACCGACAGATGCCATCTACAGATTCCTCAGATCTTCCTCCACACCTCCGACAGCCACCTCTGCCTTAACTGCTTCAGCGACCAACCCAATGATGCTGAGGTCGACACGCCTACGGCAAAGAGGTTGTACACTTGTAGCATCACTTATTACTATACATTCACGTTGATCCATTACGGCTATTTTGGTTCAACGGAAAAACATAGCAATAGGGAAGGCACTCTACTATTCAATTATTCATGCATTTTGTTGAAAGGAATGAAGCAAAACAGCCACCTAGACCTACTTTTCAAAATACTATGCATGAAAACAAGACCAAGTGCATTAGTGCCAGAATAACATTCTAACTGTACACGCTTTCATATGGTTTCACTTTATTTTGGCCATGTTTCTTTGCATTCCTCTGCTCTTCCAATTCCTGTAAACCAAATACCCAAGTTGACAGAAATCCTGTGTTTACAAATGCTCTAATTACCATGTGCATTTTCCTATCCTATTCCGGTGTTTTTCCTATCCCTGCGTTTTAAGAATCATGCAAGCCAAATGAGCCCTTATAGAATTACTTCAGTTACAGGTACGTGTCGAAGGGAACTTTGTGTGGTTTGTCCTGCTCCTGCCGCGACGTTGTCCACCTCACCTGAGTTGCTCCATCGACAGAAGCATCCACCAAACCAGATATCACGAGTCCTGACTGTCTTTTGCCGCCTCAGATCTCCTTCCCTGCCGCCGGCACCCACCGCAACAGCATCACCATCATCGACTCAGCAGATGAACCTGAGGAATACATGGGTCCACAAGAGAGGTTGCACTCTTTTGTTTCTTCTTATGTTATGCATTGCTTAAACTTACCTGCTACTTTATCGTCCTGTTCAGCTCTTGGACTCCCAAGTCGGGTCCAAATTAATGTTCAACCTTGAGTTCTAAAAGTTGTGGGGCACATATCGAGGCAACAATGAATAGTATGTCCGTCTAATATCTAGTTCACCTAGGGTATGCCTATGTTGTTCATCTTGGGTGGGAAACAAATAGTAAAGCAATCATCATCTGTCTTTTTATTAATTTAAAGCAATCATCAGCCTGCTATCATTATTTTTGGATCCATCCACTGGTTGTTACCATCACTCTAAATTTCTGCATGCTCTCCTTACATAATCTCACCATATTTTTTCGTATGCATCTCAGATATTGAACACAGTCATGCTGAACATGTAGAGAAAAAGAGAAGAGTTTTGCGCGGCAATACAATGTCATGCAGACATTGCTCCATGGTGGGTTCAATGGCAAACCCTCCCCACCCCTCTCCAGATTGTAATCCAGAGGAAGATATCTGTTCTGAGGCGGATTCAGACGCCACTGACCACTCCTATTTACCCCTCAAGGTGTTTGCTCTACCTTGGCATAATGATGTTAGTCATATCATGCATATGTTGCCTTGCAGTGCCTACTTTTGACACCATATATGTCATCTGCTTAGTTTAGACATGTTCTGTAATGCCACCTGTTTAGTTTCTATATCATATATGGGAATTATGCAGTCTCATGTCTTTTAGCCAGCCATATTATATGTGAAATGTGCAATGCCATCCTGTTTAACCAGGCATCATATATTTGAATGATATCTTGCCCATCCTTTTCTTCATTACATTTCCATTTGTCGACAATGTTTGTACATTAAACTACTCTTTCTGTGAATCAGCCATTTGGGTGCGAGATTGAAAAATCTGGAGTGAAAACAAGGCCTTCAAAGCAGACAGTGCTACCTGTCGAAGCAGATCTCTTGTTGGGTCCCGATAGCTCCTCATAGATGGATTCAGAGATAGATGGCCAGTCCTATTCCCCCACTGAGGTGTATGCTCTAACTTGGCACGGTTATACTACTCATATCATGCATACGGTGTCTTGCATTACATAGTTTAGACATCATATACACAATATTCAACACCATGTTCTTAGTCCAGACATCATATCGAATGCCCTCTGTTTAGCATATAAATCACATATGTGAATTAAATGACGCGATCCTGATTACTTACATAACATGTAGGTGAATTATGTCATGCGATCATGTTTAGTTATTCATCATATCTTTGAATTATGTTATGCTATGCTATCCAGTTTAGATAGACATCATATATGTGAAATTATGTCATGCTATCTGTTTTAGTTAAACAATATACATGTCAATTATTTCATACCCTCTTTTTTCCACACTATCTATTGCATCTGTCTCTCATACAATGTCTGCACATTCAACTAGGTTTCCTATTTATCAACCATTTGAATTGGAGCGGGTGATGCCAATATCTAGCGGACTAAAAACACGGTCTTCAAAAAAAACAGTGCTACCTCTTGGTGGAGATAGCACCCTGGTTGTACATGCACAAGAACCAGCCCTACCACACATAACCCAAACTCTCGCAGATTGTACCCCTACTGTGATGGACAGAGAACCAGCTTCACCCAATCTAACCCAAACCCCAGCCGATAGTAACCCAGTTCCTGTTGACACAGCACCATCTCCACCACAGAGCTCCCAAACAAGAGCAGTTAGTAAGGAAGCTCCAGTGCCCAAAGGGCCAGGACTATCACGGCGAACCCCAACTCCACCAGTTAGTATGCCTATTCCTGTGGAGGAAGCACAACCAGCTAGTCGTAGTTTAGCATCTATCGCATTTGATGTTGTTAAATCGTATGTGCGTATCTTCCCATCTTGGAAATATTATATTGAAGATGAAGGAAAATGCCAGTTGCAGGTGTTTGTCCAGGAGTTATCTGTAAGTAATGTTATTCATGGCAATTACTTTGCTTCGTCCCATACATCCTACCTCCATGATGGTTATAATACAACAAATTTTCTCATTTTTCTCTATAGAGAAGGACCGATTTGGAAACTCGGGATGAGGTAACCTATGCTAATACCTCTGCTATCTTCAAGAATGCTTGGTGGCAGTATCGGAATTACCTGAAGAAAACGTACTTCACCGGCAAAGAAACTCATCAAATTCCCTTACGTTCTCCTGAGACACATTTACTGGACGATGACTGGGAACGCCTTGTTCTGTACTGGTCCCGAACCAAGAATGTGGTAAGGTCTATGGGCTCATTTTCTATTTTTAAGTATTATATTCTTGCGTCTTATTGTACTCTGTTCATGTAGAACAAGTGCCTAAACCTGAAGAACAATTGTTCTAATTTAAGATTCCATTGCTATCATAGTTCAAAAAAGCGCTAGGCCTTAATTATGCGTTTTGCCACCGCCTTGCGCTTTACTGACCAAAGTGCATGCTTATGCGCAGTTATGCATAGATTAAGCGTAATTATGCGCACTGCATTTTGCCAACGCCTAGAGCCTAGGCGTGCTTAAGCGCTCGCTTAGGCGTGCCTTTTTTAACTATGATTGCTTTGCTCTTGTATCACTTTATTTACTCATACAAACTTATTTTTAAATTGAAGGATCCAATGGAAACTCCAATGGCACATCAGGTATGTTCACGCATGTTTCTTTAACAGGTTTGCTCTTATCAATAGCTCTGTTGATTTCAATTTCAATTGTGTATACAGTTGACTTTCATATCATGCACATTACTAGCATCACAACAGAGCCAATAGTGTTGTTGTACATGTAGACCCGTGGTACCCATCTGAAATCTTGTTGAGCCGTGTAGTTTCCCACGCTTTGTATTCTTTCACTTCTACTTTGTCTTGAACTGATATGATTTGAACCGCGTCTCTATTTTGATTTGGCAAGACAATGCAGTGACCATAGGACATAGATATATGTTTGTTTGATGCTTATATATGTACTAGTACTTGGCAATAGAAGACTTGGTAGTTTAATCCTGTCCACCTTACTAATGAACTGGTTCACCGAAATGAGTTTCATATACTAGTACATGCTAAACTTGTTATGTGTCTGCTTGTTTCTTCTTTTAGAATGCTGACAGAATATTGGGGAAGAGTGCCTTATTGAGCAATGGTAAAGGAAGTAATGCAAATAAGGTTCAGGATAGTGACACATCCTTGTTGGTCTCCAACTAAGCTGATAAAACAGCTAGGAAGACTATCTTGAAGACAGACCCCAAAGTCCTGTCTTGGTTTAGTGTTCGAGTTACTGGCCACTACCGCTTGCACAAGCTATTCAAACTCACTGTCTGAATCAGTTCGGTTTCTTGAGTCTCAACTACAAGCTGGAAGACATCGATCAGCTGTGTTGCGACAAGAAGCAGAAGGACTGCGGAAGTCCCTGGAGCATTTAGATGCATACTTTCTGGTGCAACAGCAAGCGTTGGAGGATTTTAGCGCCAAACAGGACAAAGCTAATCAGCTTGCTAAGCTTATTGCCTGCATGGTGGATACCCAGGATAACATTTCTTGAGCTCTTCTGAAGTTGTTTCAGTAATGCTCTTGTTTTGCTGCAGTGTTTATTTGCACTGGTGGCCAATTTTGACGGCCAGTGTATGTAATATGCTGCTTTGTTCCCTATATTTGCACTGGTGGCAAACTTTGATGCCCAGTGGATGTAATATGTGTAATAGCAGTAATAGGCTAGCATTAATTGCTTGCTTATTTATTTCCTTATTGTCTTGTTTAGTTGTTTGCTTGTAGTCACTGCAGTTCTTTTTCTGTGTTTTTCTAGTGGCCACAATAGCCTATTTTTGGTAACTAGGCCAAAATAATCATGGCAACACACGGACTGTTGTAACCATGGGCCTCCTGCAGGCCGTATGACCCATGGGCTTTCTTTCGGTCATAGGATCCATTGGCCTTCTATACAGGCCGTAGGATCCATTGGCCTTCTATACGGGCCTTAGGGTCCATGGGCCTTCTACGGGGCGTAGGGTCCATGGGACTTCTATGGGTCGTATGATCCACGGGCCTCATATGGGTCGTAGATCCATGGGCCTCATACGGGCTGTAGATCCATGGGCCTTCTACGGGGCGTATCATCATTTCGCCAATCATGGGCCGTACTATTCGTGGACCATAACGGGCCATTAATAGACCGTATTTGATAACTCTATGAAAACAGCCCAACGGGTTTTTTTACATGAAAATGGCCCAACGTATTAACGGTCCGCAAATGGGCCGACTGTAACGACGGGCTGAATTTGGCCCACAAGCAGAAAATGACAGTAACAGGCCGTATGTAACCGAATGCTGCAAATGAGCCCAAGAATCAATGGGCCCTGAGAAGGCCGAAAGATAACTTGGGCTGGAAACGGCCCAATAGAATAGCGGGCCCTTAATGGGTATAAAGTGATACACTGTTCATTACGGGCCAGTTTCACTACGGGTCGTTAATGGGCCAAGAGTTACAAAGGGCCTCATATGGGCTGAAAGAAGTCATGGGCCACACATGGGCCGGAAGTTAAAATGGATTGCAATCATATTGGACAGCCCGGATGACGTTACTGGGCCTAATTCGGATAGGGCGTAACGGGCCCTGGATTAGCGAGCTGTAAATGGGCTATATGCGAACAGGCTGTTAACAGGCTTTACGTGGGCCGGCCCGCCACCTTTTGACCAAGTCAAACGGGCCGGCCTTTTCACAGGAATGGGCCTCTGTTGGGCCGTGCCATGTGTCTCCGTATCATAGGCTCCTTCGGTCCAATGAGCAGATGACATCTGTCCCAACGGTGAGCCAACACGTGTTTCCTCTAGCCAATGATGATTTTACATGTGGGAAATCTGTTGGGGAACGTAGCAGAAATTCAAAATTTTCTACGCATCACCAAGATCAATCTATGGAGATACTAGCAACGAGCGAGAGAGAGGGAGTGCATCTTCATACCCTTGAAGATCGCTAAGCGGAAGCGTTACAAGAACACGGTCGGTGGAGTCGTTCACGAAGCGACTCAGATCGCGGCCTAATCCGATCTAAGCACTGAACAACGGTGCCTCCGCGTTCAACACACATACATCCCGGGTACATCTCCTCCTTCTTGATCCAGCAAGGGGAGAGGATAAGTTAAGGGAGAACTCCGACAACACGACGGCATGGTGGTGATGGAGCTCGTGGTTCTCTGGCAGGGCTTCACCAAGCACTACGGAGGAGGAGGAGATGTTGGAGGAGGGAGAGGGCTGCGCCAGGGAAGAGGTGCGGCTGCCCTCCCACCCCTCCACTATATATAGGGGCAAGGGGAAAAGGGAGGCGCCCTAGGGTTTCCCCTAGGGGGCGGCGGCCAAGCAGATTGGATCTGCCTAGGGAAAATCCTAGGGAGACTTGCCCCCCAAGCCAAGCAAGTGGAGGATTGCCTCCCAAGACAGGTGGAGGCGCCCCACCTCCCCAAATAACGTGGGAAAGGGTGTGGGGGGCGCACCACCCCTTAGTGGGCTGGTTTGCCCATTCCCCGTTGGCCCATGAGGCCCTCCAACACTTGTCGGGGCTCCCGAAACACCTTTCGGTCATGCTGGTCATAGCCTGGTACCCCCGGAACACTTCCGGACTCCAATACACTTCGTCCAATATATCGATCTTCACCGCCGGACCATTCCGGAACTCCTCGTGACATCCGGGATCACATCCAAGACTCCAAACTACCTTTGGTAACCACATACTATTTCCCATAACAACTCTAGCGTCACCAAACCTTAAGTGTGTAGACCCTATGGGTTCGGGAACCATGCAGACATGACCAGGACACCTCTCCGGCCAATAACCAATAGCGGGTTCTGGATACCCATATTGGCTCCCACATGTTCCACGATGATCTCATCAGATGAACCAGGATGTCGGGGATTCAATCAATCGCGTATACAATTCCCTTTGTCAATCGGTATGTTACTTGCCCGAGATTCGATCATCGGTATCCCAATACCTCGTTCAATCTCGTTATCGGCAAGTCACTTTACTCGTTCCGTAATGCATGATCCCGTGACTAACTACTTAGTCACATTGAGCTCATTATGATGATGCATTACCAAGTGGGCCCAGAGATACCTCTCCGTCATATGGAGTGACAAATCCCAGTCTCGATTCGTGCCAACCCAACAGACACTTTCAGAGATACCTGTAGTGCTCCTTTATAGCCACCCATCTACGTCATGACTTTTGGTACACCCAAAGTACTCCTACGGTATCAGGGAGTTACACATTCTCATGGTCTAAGTAAATGATACTTGACATTAGAAAAGCTTTAGCAAACAAACTACACGATCTTGTGCTATGCTTAGGATTGGGTCTTGTCCATCACATCATTCTCCTAATGATGTGATCCCATTATCAATGACATCCAATTTCCATGGTCAAGAAACCTTGACCATCTGTTGATCAACGAGCTAGTCAACTAGAGGCTCACTAGGGACATGTTGTGGTCTATGTATTCACACATGTATTGCGGTTTCCGGTCAATACAATTATAGCATGAATAATAGACAATTATCATGAACAAGGAAATACAATAATAACCATTATATTATTGCCTCTAGGGCATATTTCCAATAGTCTCCCACTTGCACTAGAGTCAATAATCTAGTTCACATCATTATGTTATTGTAATAAATCGACACCCATGGGGTTTGATCATACCTCGCTTGTGAGAGAGGTTATTAATCAACGGATCTGAACCTTTCAGATCTGTGTGTGCTTTGCAAATCTCTATGTCATCTCCTAGATGCAGCTACCACGCTCTATTTGGAGCTATTGCAAATAACTGTTCTACTATATGAATCCGGTTTAATACTCAGAATAATCCGGATTAGTGTCAAAGTTTGCATCGGCGTAACCCTTTACGAAGAACTCTTTTACCACCTCCATAACCAAGAAAATTCCTTAGTCCACTAGTTAGTAAGGATAAGTTTGACCACTGTCCTATGATCTATTCTTGGATCACTCTAGTACCCCTTGACTAACTCATGGCAAGGCACACTTCAGGTGCGGTACACAGCATAGCATACTATAGAGCCTACGTATGAAGCATAGGGGACGACCTTCGTCCTTTCTCTCTCTTCTGCCGTGGTCATGTCTTGAGTCTTACTCAATATTCACACCTTATAACACAGCCAAGAACTCCTTCTTTGCCGATCTATTTTGAACTCCTTCAAAATCTTGTCACGGTATGTATTTATTTGAAAGTACTATTAAGCGTTTTTGATCTATCCTTATAGATCTTGATGCTCAATGTTCAAGTAGCTTAATCCAGGTTTTCCATTGAAAAACACTTTTCAAATAACCCTATATGCTTTCCAGAGACTCTGCATCATCTCTGATCAACAATATGTCAACAACATATACTCGTCAGAAATTCTATAGTGCTCCCACTCACTTCTTTGGAAATACAAGTTTCTCATAAACTTTGTATAAACCCAAAATCTTTGATCATCTCATCAAAGCGTACATTCCAACTCCAAGATGCTTACTCCAGTCCTTAGAAGGATTGCTTGAGCTTTGCATACTTGTTAGCATCTTTCAGGATTGTCAAAACCTTCTGGTTGTATCACATACAACCTTTCCTCAAGAAAATCGTCGAGGAAACAATGTTTTGACATTCTATCTGCAAGATTTCATAAATAATGCAGTAATTGCTAATATAATTCCAACAGACTCTTAGCATCGCTACAAGTTAGAAAGCCTCATTGTAGTCAACTCCTTGAACTTGTCGAAAACATCTTAACGACAAGTCGAGCTTTCTTAATGGTGACACTTACCATCATTGTCCGTCTTCCTTTTAAAATCCATATGTACTCAACAGCCTTACGACCATCGAGTAGTTCTGCCAAAGTCTACACTTTGTTTTCATACATGGATCCTCTATCGGATTTTATGGCCTCGAGCCATTCGTCAGAATCCGGGCCCACCATCGCTTCTCCAAAGCTCGTAGGTTCATTGTTGTCTAGCAACATGACCTCCAAGACAGGATTATTGTACCACTCCGAAGCAGTACGCGTCCTTGTCGACCTATGAGGTTTGGCAGTGACTTGATCCGAAGTTTCATGATCACTATCATCAGCTTCCACTTCAACTAGTGTAGGCGCCACAGGAACAACTTCCTGTGCCCTGCTACACACTGGTTGAAGTGATGGTTCAATAACCTCATCAAGTCTCCACCATCCTCCCACTCAATTCTTTCAAGAGAAACTTTTCCTCGAGAAAGGACCCATTTTTAGAAACAATCACTTTTGCTTTTGGATCTGAAATAGGAGGTATACCCAACTGTTTTGGGTGTCCTATGAAGATGCATTTATCTGCTTTGGGTTTGAGCTTATCAGGCTAAAACTTTTTCACATAACCATTGCAGCCCCAAACTTTTAAGAAATGACAGCTTAGGTTTCTCTAAACCATAGTTCATAGATGTCATCTCAACGGAATTACGTGGTGCCCTATTTGAAGTGAATGCGGTTGTCTCTAATGCTGAACCCATTAACGATAGTGGTAATTCGATAAGAGACATCATGGTATGCACCATGTCTAATAGGGTGCAGTTATGATGTTTGGACACACCATCACACTATGGTGTTCCAGGCGGTATTAGTTGTGAAACAATTTCCACAGTGTCTGAATTGTGTGCCAAACTCGTAACTCAGATATTCATCTCTATGATCATATCATAGATATTTTATCCTCTTGTCACGACGATCTTCAACTTCACCCTGAAATTACTTGAACCTTTCAATAATTCAGACTTGTGATTCCTCAAGTAAATATACTTAGCATCTACTCAAATCATCTATGAAGTAAGAACATAACAATGTCCACTGCGTGCCTTAGCACTCATTGGACTGCACACATCAAAATGTAATACTTCCAACAAGTTGCTTTCTTGTTCCATCTTACAGAAACCGAGGCCTTTCAGTCATCTTGCCCATGTCGTATGACTTGCATGTCTCAAGTGATTCAAAATCAAGTGAGTCCAAACGATCCATCTATATGGATTTTCTTCATGCATTTGTACCAATAGACATGGTTCGCATGTCTCAATCTTTTCCAAAACCGAGTGAGTCCAAAGATCCATCAACATGGAGCTTCTTCATGCGTTTTATACCAATATGACTCAAACAGCAGTGCCACAAGTATGTGGTACTATCATTACTATCTTATATCTTTTGGCATGAACATGTGTATCACCACGATCGAGATTCAATAAACCATTCATTTTAGGTGCAAGACCATTAAAGGTATTATTCAAATAAACAAAGTAACCATTATTCTCCTTAAATGAATAACCGTATTGTGAAAGACATAATCCAATCATGTCTATGCTCAACGGAAACACCAAATAAAAATTATTTAGGTTTGACACCGATCCCGATGGTAGAGGGAGCATGCGATGTTTGATCACATCAACCTTGGAAATACTTCCAACACATATCGTCACCTCGCCTTTAGCTAGTCTCCGTTTATTCCGTAGCCTTTTATTTCTAGTTACTAACACTTAGCAACCGAACCGGCATCTATTACCATGGTGCTACTAGGAGTACTAGTAGAGTACACATTAATATAATGTATATCCAATATACTTCTGTCGACCTTGCCTGCCTTCTTATCTACCAAGTATCTATGGTAATTTTGCTCCAGTTACCGTTCCCCTTATTACAGAAGCACTTAGTCTCGGGTTTGGGTTCAACCTTGGGTTTCTTCACTAGAGCAGCAACTGATTTGCCATTTCATGAAGTATCCCTTCTTGCTCTTGCCCTTCTTGAAACTAGTGGTTTCACTAACCATCAACAATTGATGCTCCTTCTTGATTTCTACTTTCGCGGTGTCAAACATCATGAATATTTCAAGGATCATCATATCTATCCCTGATATGTTATAGTTCATCACGAAGCTCTAGTAGCTTCGTGGCAATGACTTTGGAGAAACATCACTATCTCATCTGGAAGATTAACTCCCACTCGATTCAAGTGATTGTTGTACCCAGACAATCTGAGTACAAGCTCAACGATTGAGCTTTTCTCCCTTAGTTTGTAGGCTAAGAAACTCGCCGGAGGTCTCATACCTCTTAACGTGGGCACGGGCCTAAAATCCCAATTTCATCCCTTGGAACATCTCATATGTTCCGCGACGTTTCAAAAAACGTCTTCGGCGCCACAATTCTAAACCGTTTAACATTACTAAACTATCATGTAGTCATCAAAACGTGTATGTCAGATGTTCGCAACATCCACAGACGACGTTCGAGGTTCAGCACACCGAGCGGTGCATTAAGGACATAAGCCTTCTGCATAGCAATGAGGATAATCCTCAGTTTATGGACCCAGTCCGCATAATTGCTACTATCAACTTTCAACTAAATTTTCTCTAGGAACATATCTAAAACAGTAGAACTAAAGTGCAAGCTACGACATACTCCCTCCATTCCTCTATATAAGGTGTATTTGTTTTTTGATAAAATTCCGAAATGTAAGGTGCATTTATTCTAATTCCTAATAATTCCCTTGTTAACCCTCTAGAAAAATGGAAAGTATCTCTCTTCTGATTGTCTGTATCTCTCCTTGTAGCAAAAGAAGGAAAGTATCTCTCTGTTGATTGCATGCATCTCTTACTTTCCTGAACTAATTGATTTACTTACCACTAATCAACAAATTTTCCAAGGGTAATTTAGTCCTAACATGTCCGTAATTCCGTGCCTTCGTCACCATGCCGGAAATAATACACCTTACATAATGAAACGGAGGGAGTAATTTGCAAAGTCCTTTTGACTATGTTCATGATAATTAAGTTCATCTAATGAACTCCCACTCAGATAGACATACCTCTAGTCATCTAAGTGATACATGATCCGAGTCAACTAGGCCGTGTCTGATCATCACGTGAGACAGACTAGTCATGATTGGTGAACATCTCCATGTTGATCGTATCTACTATACGACTCATGTTTGAACTTTCAGTCTCTTGTCTTCCGAGGCCATGTCTGTACATGCTAGGCTCGTCAAGTCAACCTAAGTGTTTTGCGTGTGTAAATTTGGCTTACACCCATTGTATGTGAACGTTAGAATCTATCACACCCGATCATCACGTGGTGCTTCGAAACAACGAACTTTCGCAACGGTGCACAGTTAGGGGGAACACCTTCTTGAAATTTTAGTGAGGGATCATCTTATTTATGCTACCGTCGTTCTTAGCAAATAAGATGTAAACATGACAAACATCACATGCAAATCATAAAGTGACATGATATGGCCAATATCATCTTACGCCTTTGATCTCCATCTTGAGGCACGGCATGATCACCTTCGTCACCGGCATGACACCATGATCTCCATCATCATGATCTCCATCATCGTGTCTTCATGAACTTGTCTCGCCAACTATTACTTCTACTACTATGGCTAACGGTTTAGCAATGAAGTAAAGTAATTACATGGTGTTATTCAATGACACGCAGGTCATACAATAAATTAATACAACTCCTATGGCTCCTCACGGTTGTCATACTCATCGACATGCAAGTCGTAATTCCTATTACAACAACATGATCAATCTCATACATCACATATCATTCATCACATTCTTTTTGGCCATATCACATCACATAGCATACCCTACAAAAACAAGTTAGACGTCCTTTAATTGTTGTTTGCATGTTTTACATGGCTGCTATGGGTTTCTAGCAAGAACGTTTCTTACCTACGCAAAAGCCACAACATGATATGCCAATTGCTATTTACCCTTCATAAGGACCCTTTTCATCGAATCCGATCCGACTAAAGTGGGAGAGACTGGCACCCGCTAGCCACCTTTATGCAACAAGTGCATGTCAGTCGGTGGAACCTGTCTCACGTAAGTGTACGTTTAAGGTCGGTCCGGGCCGCTTCATCCCACAATACCGTCGAAACAAGATAGGACTAGTAACGGTAAGCATATTGAACAAAATCAACACCCACAACAATTTGTGTTCTACTCGTGTATAGAATCTACGCAAAAGACCTAGCTCATGATGCCACTGTTGGGGAACATAGCAGAAATTCAAAATTTTCTACGCATCACCAAGATCAATCTATGGAGAGACTAGCAACGAGAGAGAGAGGGAGTGCATCTTCAAACCCTTGAAGATTGCTAAGCGGAAGCATTACAAGAACGCGGTCGGCGGAGTCGTTCACGAAGTGATTCAGATCGCGGTCGAATCCGATCTAAGCACCGAACAACGGTGCCTCTGCGTTCAACACACGTACAGCCCAGAGACGTCTCCTCCTTCTCGATCCAGCAAGGGGAGAAGAGAAGTTGAGGAAGAACTCCGACAGCACGACAGCATGGTGGTGATGGAGCTCGTGGTTCTCTGGCAGGGCTTCGCCAAGCACTAAGGAGGAGGAGGAGGTGTTGGAGGAGGGAGAGGGCTGCGCTAGGGAAGAGGCGCCTGCCCTCCCACCCCTCCACTATATATAGGGTCAAGGGGAGAGGGGAGGCGCCCTAGGGTTTCCCCTAGGGGGCGGCGGCCAAGAAGATTGGATCTCCCTAGGGAAAATCCTAGGGAGACTTGCCCCCCAAGCCAAGCAGGTGGAGGATTGCCTCCCAAGCCAGGTGGAGGCGCCCCACCTCCCCAAATAACGTCGGAACGGGTGTGGGGGCGCACCACCCCTTAGTGGGCTGGTTTGCCCCTTCCCCTTTGGCCCATGAGGCCCTCCAACACTTGCCGGGGCTCTCGAAACACCTTTCGGTCATGCTGGCCATAGCCTGGTACCCCAGAACACTTCCGGACTCCAATACCCTTCGTCCAATATATCGATCTTCACCGCCGGACCATTCCGGAACTCCTCGTGACATCCGGGATCACATCCAGGACTCCGAACTACCTTCGGTAACCACATACTATTTCCCATAACAACTCTAGTGTCACCGAACCTTAAGTGTGTAGACCCTACGGGTTTGGGAACCATGCAGACATGACCGAGACACCTCTCTGGCCAATAAGCAATAGCAAGATCTGGATACCCATATTGGCTCCCACATATTCCACGATGATCTCATCAGATGAACCAGGATGTCGGGGATTCAATCAATCCCGTATACAATTCCCTTTGTCAATCGGTATGTTACTTGCCCGAGATTCGATCGTCGGTATCCCAATACCTCGTTCAATCTCATTACCGGCAAGTCACTTTAGTCGTTCCGTAATGCATGATCCCGTGACTAACTACTCAGTCACATTGAGCTCATTATGATGATGCATTAGCGAGTGGGCCCAGAGATACCTCTCCGTCATACGGAGTGACAAATCCTAGTCTCGATTCGTGCCAACCCAACAGACACTTTCAGATATGCCTGTAGTGCACCTTTATAGCCACCCAGCTATGTTGTGATGTTTGGTACACCCAAAGTACTCCTACGGTATCAGGGAGTTACACATTCTCATGGTCTAAGGAAATGATTCTTGACATTAGAAAAGCTTTAGCAAACGAACTACACGATCTTGTGCTATGCTTAGGATTGGGTCTTGTCCATCACATCATTCTCCTAATGATGTGATCCTGTTATAAATGACATCCAATGTCCATGGGCAGGAAACCATGACCATCTGTTGATCAATGAGCTAGTCAATTAGAGGCTCACTAGGGACATGTTGTGGTCTATGTATTCACACATGTATTGCGGTTTCCGGTCAATACAATTATAGCATGAATAATAGACAATTATCATGAACTAGGAAATACAATAATAACCATTTTATTATTTCCTCTAGGGCATATTTCCAACAAAATCCCCATTGGTCGGGGTTGTTAACGGGTTATCGGATCCAAAACCCGACCCGGTAGCTTAACGGCGTTTCGTTACGGTGGATGCCATGTGTCGGTCACCCTTGACGAAAGCACTTCTGTGACGCGCGATTTATCGTCATGTAAGTGGACACTTCTGTGATGATAATTTTGGTAATGTCATGGAACACTTCTACGACAGCACAGGTATGACTATCTTGATTCTGTCATAAATTTGTCATGGATGTAAATGCATGACAAAAATGCGACCTACTGTGACAAACATGTATCATCACGGAAGTGTATTTTTTTGTAGTGATAGTAACACCTCATATCACTTTGTGGCCTCATGCACGGTATTCCCATGGGTGTCGCCTTACCTTGCCCGGGACCGTTTGCACCTTTTGGCACACGTATATGATAGTGTCACTAGCATCCATATGACAAGGAGCCCGGGCTGACATGGCTAGTCGTGAACACAAAGTGGCACTAACTTATAGGGACAGGCATACATGACCCAGCAACGAACGTGTCGGCCATCAGCGAGTGAATCCAGGCTGTAGCAATTGGGCTAGCAGGACTCCGGTAAACCGGGATGTAGCAGACTAACAGGACTCCGGTAGACACCGCGTGACATTTCCCCGTAGGGACAGACACAGGATCGATGAGGGACACATGCCAGCCAGCCTAAGTGTTTCGGAGCAGTAGCAAGCTACCAAGGCTCAGTGGAAGAACTAGGAGACATTTCCCGGTAAGAGAGGCTACCAAGGATAAACAACTAGATAGTCAGACCCCACACATACCAAGCATTTCAATAACATACACACAATATGCTTGATATGTGCAAATACAACATGGCATCACAACATGACTCTACAACTCAAGTACTTTATTTAAAGACTCAGAGAGCCATACATATCATACACACAAGTACGGGTCACACGACCCAGCATTCAAGTCATACAAACATACAACCCAACAGCGGAAGTAACATGTCTGAGTATAGACATCTAGAAAATAAAAGAGGCTCGAAGAAGCCTGGCTATCCTACACGGTCCATCGTGAGCTCGGGATCACCCCCTGGGCCTCAGCCTACTCGTCGACATTGACGTCTATGAGGAACCCATTATCGGTGTCAAAACCGGCGGATCTCGGGTAGGGGGTCCCAATCTGTGCGTCTAATGCTAATGGTAACAGGAGGCAAGGGACACGATGTTTTACCCAGGCCCTCTCGATGGAGGTAAAACCCTACTTCCTGCTTGATTGATATTGATGATATGGGTGTTACAAGAGTTGATCTACCACGAGATCGTAGAGGCTAAACCCTAAGAGCTAGCCTATGATGATTATGATTCTGTCTCTAAGGACTAAACCCTCCGGTTTATATAGATACCGGAGGGGGCTAGGGTTTACATGGAGTCGGTTACAAAGAAGGAAATATAATATCCGGATCGCCAAGCTTGTCTTCCACGCAAAGGAGAGTCCCATCCGGACATGGGACGAAGTCTTGAGTCTTGTATCTTCATGGTCGAACAGTCCGGCCAAAGTGTATAGTCTGACTGTCCGGATACCCCCTAATCCAGGACTCCCTCGGTAGCCCCTGAACCAGGCTTCAATGAAAATGAGTCTGGCATGCAGTTTTGTCTTCAGGATTGCAAGGCGGGTTCCATCTCCGAATACTCCAAAGTAATTATTGAACACTTAAATCGTGTCCGGATCTGCAAGATGATCTTCACATATCGCCGTAGAGAGAATGATATTTCACAAATATAATCCGCCGACATCTTCAGGCAACGTGGCATGACACCACGGTCGGGCCATCATTCGAACCATCTCCCCACAACAAGCCACAGCGCATATTGTGAAGCGGTTTCCTCTGCACGTTTGCCGAAGTAGAGATCATGTTCCCTTATTTACGGGATTCTCAACAATGCGGATATGGGTAACCCAACCACACCGCTAATCGCAGTGACTGGGGAACGAGCGGGTTCCACCAGGCAAGTGGGGAGGCGCAAAGGCTTTTACCGCCTCTATAAAGAGATTAAGTCTCTTCCCTTTTACCCACGCCTTTTCCTTCCGCTAGTCCATTCCCATCTGCTCGAGCCCTAGCGCCCAAGCACTCTTCTTCTCCACCGAAGAGAGGTCCTCCTAAGATGTCCAGATCTGGAGCAGGAGGCAAATTGATGGCCTCTATCATCCGGGAGAGGGATATCAAAAAGCTCCGAGAGGCCGAGTACTTGGCCAAGAAAATCGGCCACCGTCTTCCACCGGCAGGACAGATCATCCCCACTCCGGAGCCCCACGAGAGGGTCATGTTTCTTCCTCATTTCGTCCGCGGGCTCGGGTTTCCCCTTCACCCATTTGTTTGCGGCATCATGTACTATTATAGGATTGATTTTCATGATCTGTCCCCTAATTCTTTCCTTAACATCTCGAGGTTCATCGTCGTATGTGAGGCTTTTCTCCGTATTTCGCCCCACTTCGGCTTATGGCCGAATATCTTCAACGTGAAGCCCAAGGTGGTGAATGGCGAGCACGCCAAATGCGGCGGCGCCATGGTGAGCAAGATGCCCAAGGTCGTATGGCCGACGGGCACCTTCAATGATTTCGTCAAGGAGTGGCAACAGTAGTGGTTCTATATCACCAAACCGCATGGTAAAAAGTGGGCCGCTGCTCCCGAATTCAGATCCGAAGCCCCACTGTGGCTCACGTCCTGGCCCGAGAAGGGCCTGAACTGGTCCTCATTCGACGAGCTGTCAGTGCTCCAAACGCGTGTCTAGAGCGTGGTCGACAAGGATGTCAAACTCGTCAACGTAGTGCAGGTGATGTTAGTTCGCCTGGTTCTCCCTTGCCAGCATCGAGCCTGCAATTTGTGGGAATACGACCCGGCCGAACACCAGACGCTACCGGAGCTCTATGGCTCCTCCCACAAGGACATCTGGAAGGTGCTTTTCAAGTCCGGCAAACCATGGCCGGACTCCGCCGAGGACCGCGGGTATCAACTATCCCGTTCTGCTGGTTCGGTAAGTCATTGTTATGCTTTGTCCATATGTTTTTAGCCAGCCTATCCCGAGGGAGGTGCTTTTATCATGCTTTCTATAATAATCCCAGGAATGGACGAAAAAGGTGGAGCGGATACATTGCCCAGCCCCATTGCCGGAGGAACCGACCGGACCTCTTCTGACGAAGATGCTGGTCCCAGGGCCTTACAAGGCGCCGAAGAAAGAGGCCTCCAAGAAGGTCAAGGAGACCCGGAGTGGCCTTTGTCGTCATGATGCGTCGGACGCAAAATCCGAGGACTCCGACGACCATCCTTCCTCCAAAGACGAAGAGGAGAAGGAAGAAGACGAGTCCCCCACAGGGGGAGGGAAGAAAAGGACGGCCCCCTCATCCATTGAGGCCGAATCGCCAAAGAGGGGGGAAAGTTCCCTCCCCGAGGCGTCCACCATGGCTGCCGATAGCAGCCCGGAGTGGGATCCCAGGGCCCAGCCCCTGGTGAAGTCGTGAGTATACGAAACCCGCAGACACCTACGTGCCCGAGGGTCATTAGGATGTAGTAGTTTAACTGTCGCCATACTTTGTGCAGCCCGGCGAGGTCCCACGCCGGACAGTCCTCATCGGAGGATTCCCTGAGCTCAGATGCCCTGGAGAGCGAGACGCCTCCAGAGGCCCCTTTCCCAAAGCCTCAGCGCGACACCGAGGTGTCGTCTCAAAGGGATACGGACCAGGGAGGGCATATCTCTGGGGCCGGATACACGGGAACAGAGGCTCCCATGCGTGTCGACGACGGGGGCGATCTTAGGTTCGGACCGCTGCCGGACAAGGTCCTGGAGACTTTTAAAGCTCCAAGATCGGGCGAGCAGATACCTTTGATGGAGGGAGGCTTGCCCGCTCCGCTGGCAACCTCTATACCAGCAGAGTCGCCGGGCGGCCTATCGACGGTGCTAAAGAGTGCGTCCATCGTCGATGAGCATCGCACCCTCATGGGTGCGGTGATTGAAAAGATTTAGTCCGCCGAGAGCGGATTGAATGAGACCTGCCTTAGCCTTATAAAGGGCTTTGAGGTATGTTTTTAGAAACCTTTTGGAGATTGTCACAGTATGAGTAGTAGCCCCTGATGCACTGTCTGGCGAAAAAGAGAAGAAGCTGGACAAGGGATCAAATTTTTCCGTTTTGCATGAGACTCAGTTACTGACGTGTATCCCTTTGTTTCAAAACAGGCATCTGCAGAGACGACCGCCGCTCATAATGCGGAGGTGTCCGGACTAAAGCAGCGTCTGGAACAAGCCGAAGAGGAACTTGGCCGCGTGAAGAAGTAGTTGGAGGACAAGCAAGGTATGTCGAAACCTTGTGCTAAGTTGGGCACGAGTTAGAAGTTGTGCCTAATGAAAATACTTGTATTGTATGCTCTAGGAGTGAGTGCCGAAATTGAGGCACTGAAGAAGGCTATAGCCGAAGCCGACAATGAGGCCGCCGCCGAACAGGCTCTTTGTGAGAAGCACGAGGCCAGGGTCGTTGAAGCTGAGCGAGAGCTCCAGGAGGCCGTAAAGAAAAGCGAGGCCTTGGAGCAGAGTCTCATAGGGAAAGAATACAAACTCGCCCTTGCTCTCCAAGGCGCAGCGGATGCTCGGGGAGAAGCCCGAGGTGCTTTGAAGGACATTCAGGAGGCCCCAAAGGTCGCGGCTGGTAAGGCCTTTTGTACTCAAGGCCATTTTTGCATAGTAATGGGAGGAACTCTAAGCGATAAGTTGAATTCTTGTTTCTCCAGGGGCGTTTGCAGATCTGCCACGCAGCATATCAGATGCTGCCCAACTCTACCGGACTGAGGAGAAGAAGTCTGTGGAGAAGCATTTCTGGTCGTAGTATTTGGCGCCAAATTATCCAGTGCCCTTTATCGATCAGCTGAAGTAGCTGGTCGAACTGCACCAGGCAGCCAAACTGGCCATGAAGGACTTGGTTGTCCGGCTGTGGCCCGCAGAGCAAATTCCGAGCAGTTACTTTGGACTCGTGAAGCGGATTGTTGGTGCTTGACCTCGGCTCGATGTCATTAAGCGATCGGTCTGCATAGAGGGTGCATGCATGGCGTTTGCCCGTGCGAAGGTGCACTGGGGGAAGCTTGATGCTAAGAAGCTGATGACTCAGGGACAACCGGAGGGTAAGGAGCATCGCAAGCCTGAGTTGTACTATGAGGGTGTCCTGAAAGGAGCCCGCCTTGTGCCGGATCAATGTACCAAAGACACTATATTTCCCTGAAGGCAGTCGTGCAATTCTTTGTAATGCGGGATAATGGCACTTTTATTATTTATTGCCTATTTATGTGAACTTTTGTTCTTCCTGTGCGGCTGTTTAGTGTATATAAATCCTGAGAGTTGGCCAGTCGTCGGCTTCTGCCCCCATGTAAAAAAGTACGGGGGTGTTCGGGACATACCTGAACACTCTTTATCCCAATGTTGGATCCTTTTAAGGAGGTGTTCCTCACCACAAACCAGGCAATCAGCCTATAGGGCTTTATCACTCTCACTTAGTCATAGGAATTCGAGTATGGTGGGCGCAGCCACTGGTATTCGGAAGACCGTACTAGGGGCTCTATCGGCGCCTGATCGGAAGACCGATCCGTCGCACTTTGCATTTATAATGGCATTATGCGGAATAAATCTTTAAAGATTTTACAACCTCTCGAACAGCTGACCAGCTCTTGCTGTATCATGACAGTCAGTTTTCGGCTTTCTCTACTGAGGTGCTCGTCCGGAAGAACCGGGACACAATCGCAGTAGTTCTCCCAGCGCTACCTTAGCCGATAGAACGGAACGTAAGGTACCAAAACATGGGAGCCGGGCAAACCCAACCAATGACCCAAGACATGATTTGGAGCTAATGCATATAGTGCTATAAGTTCGGGGTGCCGAGCGACCGAAAAGGTGGTTGGACTTTGTTGCCATATCATGAATACTATGAAGCCCCTGGCATAGCAGGGCATAACACGAGGCGTGGGTGCCGTTTATGATAGAAAGGCGTCAATGAGGAACGACGGCCGGTAAGTGTTATTTAAGTCTACGCATTGTAGTAGAGTGACATGTGTATGCATATGAGTACGGTTTATGATTATAAGAAGAGGTGTTTTTGGCAGAACCTGTCGTGGCCGAACTGGAGGAGGCTATGTGTGGATCTGAAATGTATCTGGACTGCCTCCTTTGGGAGGGGTTTTACTTATGTGCTCCTGCCTTGTGCGTCCGAGCTGATTCCACGTCGCCAGTCCTGTTCTGCGCCAAAGTTAGTCTGTAAAGACAAATGCTTAAAGGCAGATGCGTGTCCTGTGGTTGAACCGCGGGTGCCTGATCGGAGCCTGGCTGAACCAGGCTATCATGCCATAAAGTAGCTCGGACTCCTCAGTTGGTGTCCGGGTAGTTGGCTGCCGAATCAAAAATTGATAAACAGGCACGACTCGCTATTCCAGCAGCAGTATGATTTCTACTCTAAGGGTGGAGTTCGGCCTTGCCCATAATTGTGACTATGTCATACGGGACTGGCCTAATGTTGTACCCCGTTGAATCTAGCCAACGTGGTTCATCTGGTAGTATGTGGTAATTACTATATAAGGGGACAATGCCAAAGACTTACTCTTAGGCGTGGTATTTGTTTGGTGATCCGAAGACAACCATTAGTATGGTGGGCCAATTAAAACTTGGTCTTTGCACCTGGCATCTTTGAGGAGATGTTTATTGATAGTTTTATGCCCGTGGGGGTTCATGTGAGATGGAGCCCCCAAACTATTGGGTTGATAGTGAGTGCAATAAAATTGCTATGGTTGATGTTGTCCGCACGGTCGATGTGGTCAGAGATGATCGATCGTATTTTCATACTATGGAGGATCTTCTTTTGACTTCACCATGTTTGATTGGTATTTCGTTGTTCTAAACCTCCTTTCCTTGTTTCTGGTATGTGACCTTCCATTTTGTTTTGAGGATCCGGCATTCCCTGTTGGTATGCTTGGCCGCCCTTCTGGGGGTACCATGAGTTTCACATGGTTGATCGAGTATGCTGCTCGGGCCGGAGGGGTTTGAGCTGCTCTTTTTCCGCTGACCGGACTGGGGTCCGATGAATTCGGTATCAATTTCCTTGACCTGACACTTTTGACGATTGCGTCGAGGTTTGCGGATGCTGCCTTGCGTTTCCTGCGTATTGTCCCGGACCATGGTATATTGACGTCGGGGTGTGGGCTTTAGGTTCTCCTTCTTAGGCTAAGGTAGCGAATTGTGCCCATGTGTGCCCTTTAATGGGGCGGTCAAGTCCGTATTCCTTGGTTGCCAGGACCTTAGTCCATCTATCTGTGAGCAAATCTTGGTCGGCTTTGATGTTGCTTCTTTTGCAGGCTTTTCGCTGTGGCTATAAGCCGTCGCTTAAAGCGAATCTGTTCCGCGGGATCCCCAGGCACGCTGAATTCATCGTCGCCGAGGCTCACCTCGTCTCCGGAGGGGGGCGTGTAGTTGTCCCTATCCAAGTATCCATCCGTCGCCTGTCCGGCCTGCTCGAAGGCAGGCCGATCGGGATTGTATTCATCTTTGGCACCTTCTAGATTGTTTTTGACTGTTGTGCCGGTATTGTTGTGGCGGGGCTTGGGGCGGTGCCGATGACGTTCATACTTTGCCTTCTTCCTTGAGGGGTTATCCTCCATTGCCTCGTTGCCATTGGTTTCTTTCGGAGTGTCCACCATATATATATCATATGAGGAGGTGGCTGTCCACCGCCCCGTGGGAAGTGGTTCCTGTTCTTCTTCTACGTCGTCGTCCATACCGTCGATGTCTTCAGCATCGCTGTCAAACACGTCAGTTAAATCATAGATCATGGAAATGAAGTGGGTGGTGGGTGGGCAACGAATTTCTTCATCGCCTGCTTCCCACTCAAGCCGGACATAGTTTGGCCAAGAGTCTCCTGACAAAGAGAGAGACTTTAACGAGTTTAGCATGTCGCCAAAGGACGAGTGCTGGAAAATAACCACAGCGGTGAACTCCATTACCAGAGCCCAACCAGGTTCAGTGGGCTCGGGAGTGCGCGGACTGGAACCTACAACCGGATACGAGTCTGGGGTCCGGTGTCACAGGCTTCCTTGGGGGTGAAGTTTGTGTTCGGCTCTAACACTGATGGGTGTGCAGCCTCCGGGGCGGGGTCCATCCACCCATCCTCGGGCGATGCAATCTGCTCCGGATTTAGGTCCGGGGCTCCTGCAGGGGCGATATCTCGAGCATTGTCCGATTGCAGGTCTAAGCCGTGCTCATCGTGACTGTCCGGCTCTCCCAGCATAGGCCCGAATCCGATGAAGATTAAGTCTCCACGGATATCGCCATGTAGTTTAGGTTTCCGAACCTGACCTGATGGCCAGGGGCATAGCTATCGATCTGCTCCAGATGGCCAAGCGAATTGGCCCGTAGTGTGAAGCCACCGAACATGAAGATCTGTCCGGGGGGAAAAGTCTAACCCTGGACCATGTTGTTGTTGATGATTGAAGGAGCCATCGAGCCTTACAGCGACGACACAGAGGAACTCTCAATGAAAGCACCAATGTCGGTGTCAAAACCGATGGATCTCGGGTAGGGGGTCCCGATCTGTGCGTCTAAAGCTAATGGTAACAGGAGGCAAGGGACATGATGTTTTACCTAGGTTCGGGCCCTCTCGATGGAGGTAAAACCCTACTTCCTGCTTGATTGATATTGATGATATGAGTGTTACAAGAGTTGATGTACCACGAGATCGTAGAGGCTAAACCCTAGGAGCTAGCCTATGATGATTATGATTTTGTCTCTAAGAACTAAACCCTCTGGTTTATATAGATACCGGAAGGGGCTAGGGTTTACATGGAGTCGATTACAAAGAAGGAAATATAATATCTGGATCGCCAAGCTTGTCTTCCACGCAAAGGAGAGTCCCTTCCGGACATGGGACGAAGTCTTGAGTCTTGTATCTTCATGGTCCAACAGTCCGGCCAAAGTGTATAGTCTGACTGTCCGGATACCCCCTAATCCAGGACTCCCTCACCCATTATAAGGGGTTGCAGCATCTTCTATAAAAGGTAAATTGAGCAAACATGAGTTCAAAGGTACTCAGCAAGACTTACATCAGAACCTACATACATGCACATTATCAAGAAGGGATGGTGGGGTTATTGCAGCAAGCCAGCTTTGACTCTTGGCTAAGCTATCTTACAAGACACCAGCTTGTAATTGTTTTGCGCACTCGAGTCCACTACACACCACTTCAATACACTACCGAGGATCCACCTCCGTCATCCTACGGAAGAGCCATCCTCAGCGCTCATGCTTATCTTGAGGCTTTTTGTAGTATCCATTTACTTGTCTATGAACTGTATAGGCAACCAAGTAGTCCTTTACCGCGAACGCGGATATTCAAATAGATGATGTTAACCCTGCAGGGGTGTACTTCTTCATACATGTTTCCACCACTTAGCGTCTGCACATGACATGTGCTCGGTAGACTTCAAGCGAAAGCCGACGTGGGTGTAGACCACAACCTACCTAAACACTCAAGTCTCTAGTCCAGGTTTATCACCTATTCAGGTTCCATCCGCAGGGAGTCCAGCCGAGGTTTCCACATACGGCCCCGAACGATGTGTGCAGGGTTCCCGAGACACCAAACAGGCGCCTGATACACCGTGCCATGTGCCTACCGCATCACAGCCCACCCCTCAGGTTAGCGCTGCCCACGGCCTCGAGCATACTACAAACACCACAAACTACTTGCAACTCCTGGACAGAGGACAAGGGTGATTAAGAAGTTGAGCGGGGTCATATTTCAGGGCCCAATGCATGGTAGTAGCTGTTTCATGGATCACAAACACAGAACTCAGTTCCTGAGTGTTGGGGAACATAGTAATTTTAAAAAAAAATCTTACGCACACGCAAGATCATGGTGATGGCATAGCAACGAAAGGGGAGAGTGTTGTCCATGTACCCTCGTAGACCGTAAGCGGAAGCGTTATGACAACGCGGTTGATGTAGTCGTACGTCTTCACGATCCGACTGATCCAAGTACCGAACGTACAGCACCTCCAAGTTCAGCACACGTTCAGCTCAATAACGATCCCCGGACTCCGATCCAGCAATGTGTCGGGGATGAGTTCCGTCAGCACGACGGCGTAGTGACGATGATGATGCTCTACCGGCGCAGGGCTTCGCCTAAACTCCGCGACGATATGACCGAGGTGGAATATGGTGGAGTGGGACACCGCACACGGCTAAGGAACGATCCGTAGATCAACTTGTGTGTCATGGGGTGCCCCCCTGCCCCCGTATATAAAGGAGCAAGGGGGGAGGAGGCCGGCCCTAGGAGGAGGCGCGCCAAGTGTGAAGTCCTACTAGGACTCCCTAGTCCTAGTAGGATTCCACCTCCCTTGTTGGAGTAGGAGAAGGGGAAAGAGGGGGAGAGGAAGAAGGAAAGGGGGGCTGCGCCCCTTGTCCAATTCGGACCAGAGGGGGGGGCAGGCCTCCTTCCTTTTGGCCTCTCTCCTCTATTCCCGTATGGCCCAATAAGGCTCATATACTCCCCGGCGAATTCCCGTAACTCTCCGGTACTCCGAAAAATACCCGAATCACTCGGAACCTTTCCGAACTCGGAATATAGTCGTCCAATATATTGATCTTTACGTCTCGACCATTTCGAGACTCCTCGTCATGTCCCCGATCTCATCCGGGACTCCGAACTCCTTCGGTACATCAAAACTCATAAACTCATAATATAACTATCATCGAAACCTTAAGCGTGCGGACCTTACGGGTTCGAGAACTATGTAGACATGACCTAGAACTATTCTCGGTCAATAACCAATAGCGGAACCTAGATGCTCATATTGGCTCCTGCATATTCTACGAAGATTTTTATCGGTCAAACCGCATAACAACATACGTTGTTCCCTTTGTCATCGGTATGTTACTTGCCCGAAATTCGATCGTCGGTATCCAATACCTAGTTCAATCTCGTTACCGGCAAGTCCCTTTTCTCGTTACATAATGCATCATCCCTCAACTAACTCATTAGTCACATTGCTTGCAAGGCTTATAGTGATGTGCATTACCGAGAGGGCCCAGAGATACCTCTCCGACAATCGGAGTGACAAAACCTAATCTCGAAATACGCCAACCCAACATGTACCTTTGGAGACACCTGTAGTACTCCTTTATAATCACCCAGTTATGTTGTGACGTTTGGTAGCACCCAAAGTGTTCCTCCGGTAAACGGGAGTTGCATAATCTCATAGTTACGGGAACATGTATAAGTCATGAAGAAAGCAATAGCAACATACTAAACGATCAAGTGCTAGGCTAACGGAATGGGTCATGTAAATCACATCATTCTCCTAATGATGTGATCCCATTAATCAAATGACAACACATGTCTATGGTTAGGAAACATAACCATCTTTGATTAATGAGCTAGTCAAGTAGAGGCATACTAGTGACTATATGTTTATCTATGTATTCACACATGTATCATGTTTCCGGTTAATACAATTCTAGCATGAATAATAAACATTTATCATGAAATAAGGAAATAAATAATAACTTTATTATTGCCTCTAGGGCATATTTCCTTCAGTCTCCCACTTGCACTAGAGTCAATAATCTAGTTCACATCGCTATGTGATTTAACACCAATATTCACATCTGCATGTGATTAATACCCATAGTTCACATCATCATGTGATCAACACCCAAAGGGTTTACTAGAGTCAATAATCTAGTTCACATCACTATGTGATTAACACCCAAAAGAGTACTAAGGTATGATCATGTTTTGCTCGTGAGAGAAGCTTAGTCAACGGGTCTGTCATATTTAGAGCTGTATGTATTTCGTAAATATTCTATGTCCACAATGCTTTGCACGGAGCTACTCTAGCTAATTGCTTCCACTTTCAATATGTATCCAGATTGAGACATAGAGTCATCTGGATTGGTGTAAAAGCTTGCATCGTTGTAACTTTTACGACGGGCTCTTTTATCACCTCCATACTCGAGAAACATCTCCTTAGTCCTCACTAAGGATATGCTTGACCCATGTCCTGTGATCTACTTATTAGAACAAAATTGTATTCCTTTGCCAAACACAGAGCAAGGTATACAATAGGTATGGTTCACAGCATAGCATACTTTATAGAACCTATGACTGAGGCATAGGGAATGACTTTTCATTCTCTTTCTATTTTCTGCAATGGTCGGGTCTTGAGTCTTACTCAACTTCACACCTTGTAACACAGGCAAGAACTCCTTCTTTGACTGTTCCATTTTGAACTATTTCAAAAATTTATCAAGGTATATACTCATTGAAAAATCTTATCAAGCATCTTGATCTATCTATATAGATCTTGATGATCAATGTGTAAGCAGCTTCACCAAGGTCTTTCATTGAAAAACTTTTATTCAAGTATCCCTTTATGCTATCCAGAAATTCTATATCATTTCCAAATAATAATATGTCATCTACATATAAAATCAGAAATGCTATAGAGCTCCCACTCACTTTCTTGTAAATACAGGCTTCTCCAAAAGTCTGTATAAAACCATATGCTTTGATCACACTATCAAAACGTTTATTCCAACTCCGAGATGCTTGCACCAGTCCATAAATGGATCGCTGGAGCTTGCACACTTTGTTAGCACATTTTGGCTCAACAAAACCTTCTGGTTGCATCATATACAACTCTTCTTCCAGAAATCCATTCAAGAACGCAGTTTTGACATCCATTTGCCAAATTTCATAATCATGAAATGCAGTAATAGCTAACATGATTCGGACAGACTTAAGCATCGCTATGGGTGAGAAAGTCTCATCGTAGTCAACCCCTTGAACTTGTCGAAAACCTTTCATAACAAGTCGAGTTTTATAGACAGTTACATTACCATCAGCGTCAGTCTTCTTCTTAAAGATCCATTTATTCTCAATGGCTTGCCGATCATCGGGCAAGTCAACCAAAGTCCATACTTTGTTTTCATACATGGATCCCATCTCAGATTTCATGGCCTCTAGCCATTTTGCGGAATCTGGGCTCATCATCGCTTCCTCATAGTTCGTAGGTTCATCATGGTCAAGTAACATGACTTCCAGAATAGGATTACCGTACCACTCTGGTGCGGATCTTACTCTGTAAGACCTACGAGATTCTGTAGTAACTTAATCTGAAGTTTCATGATCATCATCATTAACTTCCTCACTAATTGGTGTAGTAGTCATAGGAACAGATTTCTGTGATGAACTACTTTCGAATGAGGGAGCAGGTACAGTTACCTCATCAAGTTCTACTTTCCTCCCACTCACTTCTTTCGAGAGAAACTCCTTCTCTAGAAAGGATCCATTCTTAGCAACGAATGTTTTGCCTTTGGATTTGTGATAGAAGGAGTACCCAACAGTTTCCTTTGGGTATTCTATGAAGACGCACTTCTCCGATTTGGGTTCGAGCTTATCAGGTTGAAAACCTTTTTCATATAAGCATCGCAACTCCAAACTTTAAGAAACGACAGCTTAGGTTTACTTCTAAACCATAGTTCATACGATGTCGTCTCAACGGATTTAGATGGTGCCCTTTTAACGTGAATGCAGCTGTCTCTAATGCATAACCCCAAAACGATAATGGTAAATCAGTAAGAGACATCATAGATCGCACCATATCCAATAAAGTGCGGTTACGACGTTCGGACACACCATAACATTGTGGTGTTCCAGGTGGCGTGAGCTGTGAAACTATTCCACATTGTTTTAATTGAAGACCAAACTCGTAACTCAAATATTCGTCTCCGTGGTCAGATCGCAGAAACTTTATTTTCTTGTTACGATGATTTTTCCACTTCACTCTGAAATTCTTTGAACCTTTCAACTATTTCATATTTATGTTTCATCAAGTAGATATACCCATATCTGCTCAAATCATCTTGTGAAGGTCAGAAAATAATGATACTTGCCACGCGCATCAACACTCATTGTATCGCATACATCGGTATGTATTATTTCCAATAAGTCGGTAGCTTGTTCCATTGTTTCGAAGAACGGAGTTTTAGTCATCTTGCCCAAAAGGTACGGTTCGCAAGCATCAAATGATTCATAACCAAGTGATTCCGAAAATCCATCTTTATGGAGTTTCTTCATGCGCTTTACACCGATATGACCCAAACGGCAGTGCCACAAATAATTTGCACTATCATTATCAACTTTGCATCTTTTGGCATCAATATTATGAATATGTGTATCACTATGATCGAGATCCAACAAACTATTTTCATTGGGTGTATGACCATCAAAGGTTTTATTCATTTAAACAGAACAACAATTATTCTCTGATTTTAAATGAATAACCGTATTGCAATAAATATGATCAAATCATATTCATGCTCAACGCAAACGCCAAATAACATTTATTTAGGTTCAACACGAATCCCGAAAGTATAAGGAGTGTGCGATGATGATCATATCAATCTTGGAACCACTTCCAACACACATCGTCACTTCACCCTCAACTAGTTTCTGTTTATTTTGTAACTCTTGTTTCGAGTTACTAATCTTAGCAACCGAACAAGTATCAAATACTCAGGGGTTACTATAAACACTAGTAAGGTACACATCAACATGTATATCAAATATACCCTTGTTCACTTTGCCATCCTTCTTATCCACCAAATATTCAAGGCATTTCCGCTTGTAGTGACCATTTCCTTTGCAGTATAATCACTCAGTTTCAGGCTTTGGTCCAGTTTTGGGCTTCTTCGCGGGAGTGACAACTTGCTTGCCATTCTGCTTGAAGTTTCCCTTTCTTTCCCTTTGCCCTTTTCTTGAAACTAGTGGTCTTGTCAATCATCAACACTTGATGCTCTTTCTTGATTTCTACCTTCGTCGATTTCAACATCACGAAGAGCTCGGGAATTGTTTTCGTCATCCCTTGCATACTATAGTTCATCACAAAGTTCTAGTAACTTAGTGATGGTGACTAGAGAATTCTGTCAATCACTATCTTATCTGGAAGATTAACTCCCACTTGATTCAAGTGATTGAAGTACCCAGACAATCTGAGCACATGCTTACTAGTTGAGCGATTCTCCTCCATATTTTAGCTATAGAACTTGTTGGAGACTTCATATCTCTCTACTCGGGTATTTGCTTGAAATATTAACTTCAATTCCTGGAACATCTCATGTGGTCCATGACGTTCAAAACATCTTTGAAGTCCCGATTCTAAGCCGTTAAGCATGGTGCACTAAACTATCAAGTAGTCATCATATTGAGCTGGCCAAACGTTCATAACGTCTGCGTCTGCTCCTGCAATAGGTCTGTCACCTAGCGGTGCATTAAGGACATAATTCTTCTGTGCAGCAATGAGGATAAACCTCAGATCACGGATCCAATCCGCGTCATTGCTACTAACATCTTTCAACACAATTTTCTCTAGGAACATATCAAAATAAACATATGAAAGCAACAACGCAGGCTATTGATCTACAACATAATTTGCAAAATACTACCAGGACTAAGTTCATGATAAATTAAAGTTCAATTAATCATATTACTTAAGAACTCCCACTTAGACAGACATCTCTCTAGTCATCTAAGTGATCACGTGATCCAAATCAACTAAACCATGTCTGATCATCACGTGAGATGGAGTAGTTTCAATGGTGAACATCACTATGTTAATCATATCTACTATATGATTCATGTTTGACCTTTCGGTCTCCGTGTTCCGAGGCCATATCTGTATATGCTAGGCTCGTCAAGTATGACCTGTGTATTCCGCGTGTGCAACTGTTTTGCACCCGTTGTATTTGAACGTAGAGCCTATCACACTCGATCATCACGTGGTGTCTCAGCACGAAGAACTTTTGCAACGGTGCATACTCAGGGAGAACACTTCTTGATTATTAGTGAGAGATCATCTTAAAATGCTACCGTCAATCAAAGCAAGATAAGATGCATAAAGGATAAACATCACATGCAATCAATATAAGTGATATGATATGGCCATCATCATCTTGTGCTTGTGATCTCCATCTTCGAAGCACCGTCGTGATCACCATCGTCACCGGCGCGACACCTTGATCTCCATCATAGCATCGTTGTCGTTACGCCATCTATTGCTTCTACGACTATCGCTACCGCTTAGAGATAAAGTAAAGCAATTACAAGGCATTTGCATTTCATACAATAAAGCGACAACCATATGGCTCCAGCCAGTTGCCGATAACTTCGGTTAAAAAACATGATCATCTCATACAATAAAATATAGCATCACGTCTTGACCATATCACATCACAACATGCCCCTGCAAAAACAAGTTAGACGTCCTCTACTTTGTTGTTGCAAATTTTACGTGGCTGCTACGGGCTTAGCAAGAACCGTTCTTACCTACGCATCAAAACCACAACGATAGTTCGTCAATTTAGTGTTGTTTTAACCTTCGCAAGGACCGGGCGTAGCCACACTCGATTCAGCTAAAGTGAGAGAGACAGACACCCGTCAGCCACCTTTAAGCACGAGTGCTCGTAACGGTGAAACCAGTCTCACGTAAACGTACGCGTAATGTCGGTCCGGGCCGCTTCATCTCACAATACCGCCGAACCAAAGTATGACATGCTGGTAAGCAGTATGACTTGTATCGCCCACAACTCACTTGTGTTCTACTCGTGCATATAACATCAATGCATAAAACCTAGGCTCGGATGCCACTGTTGGGGAACGTAGTAATTTCAAAAAAAAATCCTACGCACACGCAAGATCATGGTGATGGCATAGCAACGAGAGGGGAGAGTGTTGTCCACGTACCCTCGTAGACCGTAAGCGGAAGCGTTATGACAACGCAGTTGATGTAGTCGTATGTCTTCACGATCCGACCGATCCAAGTACCGAACGTACGGCACCTGCGAGTTCAGCACATGTTCAGCTCGATGATGATCCCCGGACCCCGATCCAGCAAAGTGTCGGGGATGAGTTCCGTCAGCACGACGGCATGGTGACGATGATGATGCTCTACCGGCGCAGGGCTTCGCCTAAACTCCGCGACGATATGATCGAGGTGGAATATGGTGGAGGGTGGCACCGCACACGGCTAAGGAACGATCCGTAGATCAACTTGTGTTCATGGGGTGCCCCCCTGCCCCCGTATATAAAGGAGCAAGGGGGGAGGAGGCCGGCCCTAGGAGGAGGCGCGCTAAGTGTGGAGTCCTACTAGGACTCCCTAGTCCTAGTAGGATTCCACCTCCCTTGTTGGAGTAGGAGAAGGGGAAAGAGGGGGAGAGGAAGAAGGAAAGGGGGGCTGCGCCCCTTGTCCAATTCGGACCAGAGGGGGGGCGCACGCCTCCTTCCTTTTGGCCTCTCTCCTCTATTCCCGTATGGCCCAATAAGGCCCATATACTCCCCGGCGAATTCTCGTAACTCTCTGGTACTCCGAAAAATACCCGAATCACTCGGAACCTTTTCTAACTCCGAATATAGTCGTCCAATATGTCGATCTTTACGTCTCGACCATTTCGAGACTCCTCGTCATGTTCCCGATCTCATCCGAGACTCCGAACTCCTTAGGTACATCAAAACTCATAAACTCATAATATAATTGTCATCGAAACCTTAAGCGTGCGGACCCTACGGGTTCGAGAACTATGTAGACATGACCTAGAACTATTCTCGGTCAATAACCAATAGCGGAACATGGATGCTCATATTGGCTCCTACATATTCTACGAAGATTTTTATCGGTCAAACCGCATAACAACATACGTTGTTCCCTTTGTCATCGGTATGTTACTTGCCCGAGATTCGATCGTCGGTATCCAATACCTAGTTCAATCTCGTTACCGGCAAGTCTCTTTTCTCGTTACATAATGCATCATCTCGCAACTAACTCATTAGTCACATTGCTTGCAAGGCTTATAGTGATGTGCATTACTGAGAGGGCCCAGAGATACCTCTCCAACAATCGGAGTGACAAAACCTAATCTCGAAATACGCCAACCCAACATGTACCTTTGGAGACACCTGTAGTACTCCTTTATAATCACCCAGTTATGTTGTGACGTTTGGTAGCACCCAAAGTGTTCCTTTGGTAAACGGGAGTTGCATAATCTCATAGTTACAGGAACATGTATAAGTCATGAAGAAAGCAATAGCAACATACTAAACGATCAAGTGCTAGGCTAACGGAATGGGTCATGTCAATCACATCATTCTCCTAATGATGTGATCCCATTAATCAAATGACAACACATGTCAATGGTTAGGAAACATAACCATCTTTGATTAATGAGCTAGTCAAGTAGAGGCATACTAGTGACCATATGTTTGTCTATGTATTCACACATGTATCATGTTTCCGGTTAATACAATTCTAGCATGAATAATAAACATTTATCATGAAATAAGGAAATAAATAATAACTTTATTATTGCCTCTAGGGCATATTTCCTTCACTGAGGACGGCTTCAATGAGACAACCCACCATGTACTCCTACATGGCCTCTCACCGCTACCTTTACCAAATCATGTTCACACACAGTAGGACATGTTCATCACCATTCCAATTCATCCCCGATGAATAATACCTGACTCAACTCTAAGTAGTAGCGGGCATGACAAACAAGCATGAATGAGTAGGCACATCAGGGCTCAAACAACTCCTACTCATGCTAGTGGGTTTCACCTATTTACTGTGGCAATGATAGGTCATGCAGAGGATAAGGGGTTCAACTACCGCAGCAAGTAACACATGAATCGTTGTTGTCCTAATGCAGTAAAAGAGAGCAGGAGCAAGAGAGTGGGATTGTATCAGAATGAACAAGGGGGTTTTGCTTGCCTGGCACTTCTGAAGATGATATAACTCTTTTGCGATATAGAGATGTAATATGTGGGAGGTACTAGTAAGTGGTTGTGGTTAGTAAGAATATTGATGTTAAGGTTTGTGATTCCCGAAGCATGCACGTATAGTCTCTCATTATGCTATGAAGTTGGAGCGTGATTTATAATTGATTCTCTTCCTTATGAGTGATGGTCGGGGACGAGCGATGGTCTTTTCCTACCAATCTATCTCCCTAGGGGCATGCGTAGTAGTACTTTGCTTTGAGGGCTAATAAAATTTTGCAATAAGTATATGAGTTCTTTATGACTATTGTGAGTCAATGGATTATACACACTCTTACCTTTCCGCAATTTGCTAGCCTCTACGGTACCGTGCATTGCCCTTTCTCACCTCGAGACTCGGTGCAAACTTCGCAGGTGCATCCAAACCCCGTGATATGATATGCTCTATCACACATAAGCCTTATTATATCTTCCTCAAAACAGCCACCACACCAACCTATTATGGCCTTTCCATAGCCATTCTGAGATATATTGCCATCCAACTTCCACCGCTTCTGTTTTGATGACTTGAGCATTCATTGTCATATTGCTTTGCATGATCATATAGCTGACATAGTAGTTGTGGCTCAGCCACCGTGCATCATTTTTTATACATGTTATGCTAGATCATTGCACATCCTGGTACACTGCCAGAGGCATTCATATAGAGTCATATTATAGGGTATCGAGTTGTAATTTTTATTCCTTTTGAGTTATAAGTAAATAGAAGTGTGATGATCATCATTTTTAGAGCAGTGCCACAGGGAGGAAAGGATTATGGAGACTATGATTCCCCCACAAGTCGGGATGAGACTTCAGACAATGAGAGAAAAAAAAGAGAAAAAGAAAAAAGAAAAAAGAAAAAAAAGAAAAAGACAAAATAAGCAAAGAGAGAAGGGGCATTGTTAGTATCCTTTACCACACTTGTGCTTCAAAGTAGCACCATGTTTTTCATATGAAGAGTCTCCTATGTTGTCACTTTCATATACTAGTGGGGATTTTTCATTATAGGATTAGATGCACACCCGCTTAGTTTTTCATATTGAGCTTTCATACACTTATAGATCTTAGTGCATTCGTTGCATGGCAATCCCTACTCCTCACGTTGATATCAATTGATGGGCATCTCCATAGCCTGTTGGTTAGCCGCATTGATGTGATACTTTCTTACTTTTTATCTTCTTTATATTTCCCCTATCATCATACTCTATTCCACCCATAGTGATATATCCATGGCTTGCGCTCATGTATTGCGTGAGGGTTTAAAAAGCTGAAGCGCGTTAAAAAGTATGAACCAATTGCTCGGCTTGTCATCGGGGTTGTGCATGATAAATACTTTGTGTTAAGAAGACAAAGCATGACAAGATTATATGCTATTGTAGGGATAGCTTTCTTTAGTGTTGATATTTTTAAAGACATGATCGTTTATTGGGATGCCTGAGTATTGATGTCTTTATGTCAACTTATAGACTATTGATTTGAATCACTTATGTCTTAATATTCATGTCATGACTAGATAAATGATCAAGTTTATGCTAGGTAGCATTCCACATCAAAAATTATCTATTTTATCATTTACCTACTCGAGGACGAGCAGGAATTAAGCTTGGGGATGCTAATACATTTCCACCATATCTGTAATTTTTGATTGTTTCATGCCAATATTATACAACTTTCACATACTTTTAGCAACTTTTTATATGATTTATTGGACTAACCTATTGATCCAGTGCCCAGTGCAGTTCCTGTTTTTTGCATGTTCTTTGTATCGTAGAAAATCCATATCAAACAAAGTCCAAACGCGATAAAAATATACAGAGAATTACTTTGGAATTTATGTGATTTTTGGGAGGTGGAATCAACGCAAATGGAGGCCCACAGTGAGCACAACCCGTCGGGGCGCTACTGGGGGCCTAGGCGTGCCCTGGTGTATCATGCCCTCCTCGAACATTGGTTGGAGCCCTTCTTCTGGCGCAAGCAAGATAATTTGTGGAAAAAACTCGTGTAAAAATTTCAGCGCAATCGGAGTTACGAATCTTCGGGAATTTAAAAAACAGTGAAGGGCCAGATCTGGAGAACGTGAAATAGAAGAGAACAGAGAGGGAGATCCAATCTCGGAGGGGCTCCTGCCCCTCCACCGCCATGGAGGCCATGGAACATAGGGGGAACCCTCCTCCCATCTAGGGGGAGGCTAAGGAGGAAGAAGGAGGAGGGGGGCTCTCTCTCTCTCGGTGGTTGCAAGGTGCCGCCGGGGCTAGGATCGTGACGGCAATCTACACCAACAATCTTGCTACCGTCAACACCAACTCTCTCCCCCTCTATGTAGTGGTGTAACACCTCTTCTCCCCACTGTAATCTCTACTTAAACATGGTGCTTGCTACATCTTGAGCTTGCGTTGGTTTTCCTTGAAGAGGAAAGGGTGATGCAGCAAAGTAGCGTAAGTATTTCCCACAGTTTTTGAGAACCAAGGTATCAATCCCGTAGGAGGCTCCTCAAAAGTTCCACGCACCTACACAAACAAGCAAGAACCTCGCAACCAACGCAATAAAGGGGTTGTCAATCCCTTCATGGACACTTGCGAAAGTGAGATCTGATAGAGATAATATGATAAGATAAATATTTTTGGTATTTTTATGATATAGATTAGAAAGTAAAAGATGCAAATAAAAGTAGATGGAGAACTTCTATGATAAAAAATAGACCCGGGGGTCATAGGTTTCACTAGTGGCTTCTCTCAAGATAGCATAAGTATTACGGTAGGTGAACAAATTACTGTCGAGCAATCGATAGAAAACCGCATAGTTATGAGATTATCTAGGCATGATCATGTATATAGGCATCACGTCCATGACAAGTAGACCGACTCCTGCCTGCATCTACTACTATTACTCCACACATGGACCGGCTCCTGCCTACATCTAGAGTATTAAGTTCATAAGAATAGAGTAACGCATTAAGAAAGATGACATGATGTAGAGGGATAAACTCATGCAATATGATATAAACCCCATCTTTTTATCCTCAGTGGCAACAATACAATACGTGCCTTGCTGCCCCTGCTGTCACTGGGAAAGGACACCGCAAGATTGAACCCAAAGCTAAGAACTTCTCCCATTGCAAGAAAGATCAATCTAGTAGGCCAAACCAAACTGATAATTCAAAGAGACTTGCAAAGATAACTTAATCACACATAAAAGAATTCAGAGGATATTCAAATATTTCTCATAGATAAACTTGATCATAAACCCACAATTCATCGGATCTCGACAAACACACCGCAAAAAGAGTTACATTGAATAGATCTCCAAGAAGATCGAGGAGAAATTTGTATTGAGATTCAAAGAGAGAGAAGAAGCCATCTAGCTAATAACTATGGACCCGAAGGTCTATGGTAAACTACTCACAACTCATCAGAAAGGCCTTGGAGATGATGTAGAGGCCCTCCATGGTCGATTCCCCCTCTAGCGGAGCGCCAGCGATGGCTCCATGATAGGATCTCGTGGATACAGACGGTTGCGGTGGTGGAAATAGTTTTTCGTGGTGCTCCTGGATGTTTTCGGGGTACGAGGGTATATATAGGAGGAAGAAGTAGGTCGGTGGACGCTCGAGGGGCCCACAAGGGAGGGGGGCGCCCACCCCTAGGGGGCGTGCCGGGCACCCTCGTGGCTGCCTTGTCTGTTGCTTGACTTCCACTCCAAGTCCCCTGGATTGCGTTTGTTCCAAAAAGATCGCTCCCGAAGGTTTCATTCCGTTTGGACTCCGTTTGATATTCCTTTTCTTCGAAACACTGAAATAGGCAAAAAACAGCAATTCGGGTTGGGCCTCCGGTTAGTAGGTTAGTCCCAAAAATGACATAAAAGTGTAAAGTAAAGCCCATAAACATCCAAAACGGGTAATATAATAGCATGGAACAATCAAAAATTATAGATAAGTTGGAGACGTGTCAAGCATCCCCAAGCTTAATTCCTGCTCGTCCTCGAGTAGGTAAATGATAAAAACAGAATTTTTGATGTGGAATGCTACCTAGCATAATTCTCAATGTAATTTTCTTTACTGTGGCACGAATGTTCAGATCCAAATCATTCAAAATAAAAGTTCAAATTGACATAAGAAATAGTAATACTTCAAGCATACTAATCAAAGCAATCATGTCTTCTCAAAATAACATGCCTAAAAAAGTTCATCCCTACAAAATCATATAGTTTGGTTATGCTCCATTTTTGTCACACAAGAATGCTCTCATCTTGCACACCCCCAATGATAAGCCAAGCAATTGTTTCATACTTTAGCAATCTCAAACTTTTTTCAACTTTCACGCAATACATGAGCGTGAGCCATGGATATAGCACTATGGGTGGAATAGAATATGATGATGGAGGTTGTGTGGAGAAGACAAAAAAGGAAGAAAGTCTCATGTTAACGAGGCTAATCAACGGGCTATGAGATGACCATAAATTGATGTCAACATGAGGAGTAGGGATTGCCATGCAACAGATGCACTAGAGCAATAAACGTATGAAAGCTCAACAAAAGAAACAAAGTGGGTGTGCATCCAACTTGCTTGCTCACGAAGACCTAGGGCATTTTGCGGAAGCCCATCGTTGGAATATACAAGCCAAGTTCTATAATGAAAAATTCCCACTAGTATATGAAAGTGACAACAAATGAGACTCTCTATCATGAAGATCATGGTGCTACTTTGAAGCACAAGTGTGGTAAAAAGGATAGTAGCATTGCCCCCTTTTTTATTTTCTTTTTCTTTTTTTTGGGCCTTCCTTTTTTTATTTGGCCTTTCTTTTTTTGGCCTTTCTTTTGGGGGGGACAATGCTCTAATAATGATGATCATCACACTTCTATTTATTTACAACTCAAAACTAGAACAAGATATGACTCTATATGCATGCCTCCGGTGGTGTACTGGGATGGGCAATGAATCAAGAGTGACATGTATGAAAATTATGAAGGTGGCTTTGCCACAAATACAATGTCAACTACATGATCATGCAAGGCAATATGACAATGATGATGCGTGTCATGATGATGAACGGGGCGGTGGAAAGTTGCATGGCAATATATTTCAGAATGGCTATGGAAATGCCATAATAGGTAGGTATGGTCGCTGTTTTGAGTAAGATATAAGGAGGTTTATGTGTGATAGAGCGTATTGTATCACGGGGTTTGGATGCACCGGCAAAGTTTGCACCAACTCTCAAGGTGAGAAAGGGCAATGCATGGTACCGAAGAGGCTAGCAATGATGGAAAGGTAAGAGTGCATATAATCCATGGACTCGACATTAGTCATAAAGAACTCATATACTTATTGCAAAAATCTACAAGTCATCAAAAACCAAGCACTACGCGCATGCTCCTATCGGGATAGATTGGTAGGAAAAGACCATCGCTCGTCCCCGACCGCCACTCATAAGGATGACAATCTAAGAACACCTCATGTTTCAAATTTGTTACACAACGGTTAGCATACGTGCATGCTATGGGACTTGCCAATTTCAACACAAGCATTCTTTAAATTCACAATTACCCAACTAGCATGACTCTAATATCACCACCTCCATATCTCAAAACAATTATCAAGTATCAAATTGATCATAGCATCCAATTCACTTCCTATGATAGTTTTTATTATACCCAACTTGGATGCCCATCATTCTAGGACCAATTTTATAACCATAGAAAATACCATTCTGTTCTAAAAGACTCTCAAAATAATATAAGTGAAGCATGAGAGATCAACAATTTCTACAAAATCAAGCCACCGCCGTGCTCTAAGAGGTATAAGTGAAGCACTAGGGCAAAACTGTCTAGCTCAAAAGATATAAGTGAAGCACATAGAGTATTCTAATAAATTCCAAATCATGTGGGTTTCTTCCAAAAGATGTGTACAGCAAGTACGATAGTGGTAATCTAAAAAGAAAATACTAACATCATACAAGACGCTCCAAGCAAAACACATATCATGTGGCGAATAAAAATATAGCTCCAAGTAAAATTACCGATAGACGAAGACGAAAGAGGGGATGTCTTCCGGGGCATCCCCAAGCTTAGGCTTTTGGTTATCCTTGAATATCTTGGGGTTCTATGGGCATCCCCAACCTTAGTATCTTGCCATTCCTTATTCCATAGTCCATCAAATCTTTACCCAAAACTTGAAAACTTCACAACACAAAACTCAACAGGAAATCTCATAAGCTTCGTTAGTGCAGGAAAAAAACACCACATAAGGTACTGTAATGAACTCATTCTTTATTTATATTTCTGTTAAACCTACTGTGATCCAACTTCTCTATGGTTCATACCCCTTGATACTAGCCATAGATGCAACCAAATAAGCAAACAACACACGAAAAACAGAATCTGCCAAAAACAGAACAGTCTGTAGCAATCTGTAACTCTCGAATACTTCTAGAACTCTAAAAATCCTACCAAAATAGGAAGTCCTGGGCAATTTATCTATTGATCTACATCAAAAAGAATCAACGCAAAAGCACATTTCTGTGAATTACTACAATTATTTTCGTGCGCAGAAGTTTCTGTTTTTCAGCAGAATCAAATTAACTATCACCATAGGTTATCCTATAGGTTCTACTTGGCACAAACACTAATTAAAACATGAAAACACATCTAAATAGAAGCTAGATGAAAAATTTATTACTAAACAGAAGCAAACATCAAGAAACTAAAATAAAATTGGGTTGCCTCCCAACTAGCGCTAACGTTTAACGCCCTAACTAGGTATAAAACAAGGATAGATCTAAGTAGTGCCATCTTTGGCACCAATTCATAAGTAGCTCGCATGATTGATTCATAAGGTAATTTGACTTTATTTCTTTGAAAGTGCTCCATGCCTTTCCTTAATGGAAATTGGAATCTAATATTCCCTTCCTTCATATCAATAATTGCACCAATCGTTCTAAGGAAAGGTCTACCAAGAATAATAGGAGATGAAAGACTGCAATCTATATCAAGAACGATAAAATCTACGGGCACATAATTCCTATTCGCAACAATAATAACATCATTGATCCTTCCCATAAGTCTTGAACTCTCCAATCCCACTTTTACCAAATTTAGCATCAAGATCTAAAAACTCCGAATCATTGGGACGCCTTTTAACTAAAGTAGACTCATCTCCAGTCCCATCATTATTAAGATTCATATTGCAAAACAAGGATTTAATAGGGGACACATCAATAACTTTTAGATCTTCATCATTGTTTTCATGGAAGCTAGAAGAACACGCTTTTACAAAGCAATCTTTTTTAGCACACAACCTAGCGGTTCTTTCTTTGCACTCATCAATGGAAATTCTCATGGCTTTGAGAGACTCATTGATATCATGCTTAGGAGGAGTAGATCTAAGTTTCAAAGAATCAACATCAAGCGAAAGCCTATCAACATTCCTAGCCAAATCATCAACTTTAAGCAATTTTTCTTCAAGCAAAGCATTAAAATTCTTTTGAGAGATCATAAATTCTTTCACACTATTCTCAAAATCAGAGGGCATCTTAATAAAATTTCCATAAGAATCATTGTAGGAATTTCCATAATTATTAGAGGAATTACTAGGGAACGGTCTAGGATTAAAGTTTCCTCTATAAGCATTGTTACCAAAATTATTCCTACCAATAAAATTCACATCCATAGATTCGTTATTATTCTCAATCAAAGTAGACAAAGGCATATCATTAGGATCAATAGGAGCACTCTTAGTAGCAAACAATTTCATAAGTTCATCTATCTTTCCACTCAAAACATTGATTTCTTCTATAGCATGCACTTTATTACTAGTAGGTCTTTTGGTGTGCCATTGAGAAGAATTAGCCATAACATTATCAAGGAGTTTAGTAGCTTCTCCTAAGGTGATTTCCATAAAAGTGCCTCCCGCGGCCGAATCTAAAAGATTTCTAGAAGCAAAATTCAATCCGGCATAAAAATTTTGTATGATCATCCATAAATTCAAACCATGAGTAGGGCAATTGCGAATCATCAATTTCATTCTTTCCCAAGATTGGACAACATGCTCATGATCAAGTTGTTTAAAATTCATAATATAGTTCCTAAGAGAGATGATCTTAGCGGGAGGAAAATACTTAGAAATAAAAGCATATTTGCACTTATTCCATGAATCAATACTGTTCTTAGGTAAAGACGAAAACCAAATTTTAGCACGATCTCTAAGTGAAAACGGAAATAACTTCAATTTAACAATATCATTATCCGTATCTTTCTTCTTTTGCATCTCACACAAATCAACAAAGTTGTTTAGATGGGTAGCGACATCTTCACTAGGAAGGCCGGAGAATTGATCTTTCATAACAAGATTCAACAAAGCAGCAATGATTTCACAAGACTCAACATCATTAAGAGGAGCAATCGGAGTGCTAAGGAAATCATTATTATTGGTATTGGAAAAGTCACACAATTTGGTATTATCTTGCGCCATCGCGACAAGCAATCCAACACACAAGCAAACAAAAAGGCAAGCGAAAGAGAGAGGAGATTGGGAAAGAGAGGGCGAATAAAACGGCAAGGGTGAAGTGGGGGAGAGGAAACCGAGAGGCAAATGGCAAATAATGTAGTGCGAGGGAGATGAGTTTGTGATGGGTACTTGTTATGTCTTGACTTGAGCGAAGACCTCCCCGGCAACGGCGCCAGAAATCCTTCTTGCTACGTCTTGAGCTTGCATTGGTTTTCCTTGAAGAGGAAAGGGTGACGCAGCAAAGTAGCGTAAGTATTTCCCTTGGTTTTTGCGAACCAAGGTATCAATCCAGTAGGAGGCTCCTCAAAAGTCGCACGCACCTACACAAACAAACAAGAACCTCGCAACCAATGCAATAAAGGGGTTGTAAATCCCTTCACGGCCACTTGCGAAAGTGAGATCTGATAGAGATAATATGTTAAGATAAATATATTTTTGGTATTTTATAATATAGATTGGAAAGTAAAAGATGCAAATAAAAGTAGATGGAAAACTTATATGATAAAAGATAGACCCGAGGGTCAAACGTTTCACTAGTGGCTTCTCTCAAGATAGCATAAGTAATACGGTGGGTGAACAAATTACTGTCGAGCAATTGATAGAAAAGTGCATACTTATGAGATTATCTAGGCATGATCATGTATATAGGCATCACGTCCGTGACAAGTAGACCGACTCCTGCCTGCATCTACTACTATTACTCCACACATCGACCCACTCCTGCCTGCATCCAGAGTATTAAGTTCATAAGAACAGAGTAACGCATTAAGAAAGATGACATGATGTAGAGGGATAAACTCATGCAATATGATATAAATCCCATCGTTTTATCCTCGATGGCAACAATACAATACGTGCCTTGCTGCCCCTGCTGTCACTGGGAAAGGACACCGCAAGATTTAACCCAAAGCTAAGCACTTCTCCCATTGCAAGAAAGATCAATCTAGTAGGCCAAACCAAACTGATAATTCGAAGAGACTTGCAAAGATAACTTAATCACACATAAAAGAATTCAGAGGAGATTCAAATATTTCTCATAGATAAACTTGATCATAAACCCACAATTCATCGGATCTCGACAAACACACTGTTGGGGAACGTAGTAATTTCAAAATTTTCCTACGCACACGCAAGATCATGGTGATGCATAGCAACGAGAGGGGAGAGTGTAATCTACATACCCTTGTAGACCGAAAGAGGAATCGTTAGAACAACGCGGTTGACGTAGTCGTACGTCTTCACGGCCCGAGCGATCAAGCACCGAAACTATGGCACCTCCGAGTTCTAGCACACGTTCAGCTCGATGACATCCCTCGAACTCCGATCCAGCCGAGTGTCGAGGGAGAGTTCCGTCAGCACGACGGCGTGGTGACGATCTTGATGTTCTACCGTCGCAGGGCTTCGCCTAAGCACCGCTACAATATTATCGAGGAGGACTATGGTGGAGGGGGGCACCGCACATGGCTAATAGATCTCAAGGATCAATTGTTGTTGTATCTTTGGGGTGCCCCCCTGCCCCCATATATATAGGAGCAAGGGGGGAGGCGGCCGGCCTATGGAGGAGGCGCACCAAGGGGGGAGTCCTACTCCCACTGGAGGAGTCCTACTCCCAGTGGGCTGCCCCCCTTGTCCAATTCGGACCAGAGGGGGTGCGCAGGCCTCCTTCCTTTTGGCCTCTCTCCTCTATTCCCATATGGCCCAATAAGGCCCATATACTCCCCGGTGAATTCCCGTAACTCTCCGGTACTCTAAAAAATACCCGAATCACTCGGAACCTTTCTAAAGTCCAAATATAGTCGTCCAATATGTCGATCTTTATGTCTCGACCATTTCGAGACTCCTCGTCATGTCCCCGATCTCATCCGGGACTCCAAACTCCTTCGGTACATCAAAACTCATAAACTCATAATATAACTGTCATCGAAACCTTAAGCGTGCGGACCCTACGGGTTCGAGAACAATGTAGACATGACCTAGAACTATTCTCGGTCAATAACCAATAGCGGAACCTGGATGCTCATATTGGCTCCCACATATTCTACAAAGATCTTTATCGGTCAAACCGCATAACAACATACGTTGTTCCCTTTGTCATCGGTATGTTACTTGCCCGAGATTCGATCGTCGGTATCTCAATACCTAGTTCAATCTCGTTACCGGCAAGTCTCTTTACTCGTTACGTAATGCATCATTCCGTAACTAACTCATTAGTTACATTGCTTGCAAGGCTTATAGTGATGTGTATTACCGAGAGGGCCCAGAGATACCTCTCCGACAATCGGAGTGACAAAACCTAATCTCGAAATACGCCAACCCAACATGTACCTTTGGAGACACCTGTAGTACTCCTTTATAATCACCCAGTTACGTTGTGACGTTTGGTAGCACCCAAAGTGTTCCTCCGGTAAATGGGAGTTGCATAATCTCATAGTTACAGGAACATGTATAAGTCATGAAGAAAGTAATAGCAATATACTAAACAATCAAGTGCTAGGCTAACGGAATGGGTCATGTCAATGGCATCATTCTCCTAATGATGTGATCCCATTAATCAAATAACAACACATGTCTATGGTTAGGAAACATAACCATCTTTGATTAATGAGCTAGTCAAGTAGAGGCATACTAGTGACTATATGTTTGTCTATGTATTCACACATGTATCATGTTTCCGGTTGATACAAATCTAGCATGAATGATAAACATTTATCATGATATGAGGAAATAAATAATAACTTTATTATTGCCTCTAGGGCATATTTCCTTCAGTCTCCCACTTGCACTAGAGTCAATAATCTAGATTACACAGTAATGATTCTAACACCCATGGAGTCTTGGTGCTGATCATGTTTTGCTCGTGGAAGAGGCTTAGTCAATGGGTCTGCAACATTCAGATCCGTATGTATCTTGCAAATCTCTATGTCTGCCACCTGGACTTGGTCCCGGATGGAATTGAAGCGTCTCTTGATGTGCTTGGTCCTCTTGTGAAATCTGGATTCCTTTGCCAAGGCAATTGCACCAGTATTGTCACAGAAGATCTTCATTGGTCCCGATGCACTAGGTATGACACCTAGATCGGAAATGAACTCCTTCATCCAGACTCCTTCATTTGCTGCTTCCGAAGCAGCTATGTATTCCGCTTCACATGTAGATCCCGCCACGACGCTTTGTTTAGAACTGCACCAACTAACAGCTCCACCGTTTAATAAAAACACGTATCCGGTTTGCGATTTAGAATCGTCCGAATCAGTGTCAAAGCTTGCATCAATGTAACCATTTACGACTAGCTCTTTGACACCTCCATATACGAGAAACATATCCTTAGTCCTTTTCAGGTATTTCAGGATGTTCTTGACTGCTGTCCAGTGATCCACTCCTGGATTACTTTGGTACCTTCCTGCCAAGCTTATTGATAAGCACACGTCAGGTCTGGTACACAGAATTGCATACATGATAGAGCCTATGGCTGAAGCATAGGGAACATCTTTCATTTTCTCTCTATGTTCTGCTGTGGTTGGGCATTGAGTTTGACTCAACTTCACACCTTGTAGTACGGGCAAGAACCCTTTCTTTGCTTGATCCATTTTGAAATTTTTCAAAACTTTATCAAGGTATGTGCTTTGTGAAAGTCCAATTAAGCGTCTTGATCTATCTCTATAAATCTTGATGCCTAATATATAAGCAGCTTCACCAAGGTCTTTCATAGAAAAACTTTTATTTAAGTATCCCTTTATGCTATCCAGAAATTCTATATCATTTCCAATTAATAATATGTCATCTACATATAATATCAGAAATGCTACAGAGCTCCCACTCACTTTCTTGTAAATACAGGCGTCTCCAAAAGTCTGCATAAAACCATATGCTTTGATCACACTATCAAAGCATTTATTCCAACTCCGAAATGCTTGCACCACTCCATAAATGGATCGCTGGAGCTTGCACACTTTGTTAGCACCTTTTGGATCAACAAAACCTTTTTGCTGCATCATATACAACTCTTCTTCCAGAAATCCATTCAAGAATGCAGTTTTGACATCCATTTGCCAAATTTCATAATCATAAAATGCAGTAATTGCTAACATGATTCGGACATACTTAAGCATCGCTACGGGTGAGAAAGTCTCACCGTAGTCAACCCCTTGAACTTTTCGAAAACCTTTTGCAACAAGTCGAGCTTTATAGGCAGTTATATTACCATCAGCGTCAATCTTGTTCTTAAAAATCCATTTATTCTCAATGGCTTGCCGATCATCGGGCAAGTCAACCAAAGTCCATACTTTGTTCTCATACATGGATCCCATCTCAGATTTCATGGCCTCTAGCCATTTTGCGGAATCTGGGCTCATCATCGCTTCCTCATAGTTCGTAGGTTCGCCATGGTCAAGTAACATGACTTTCAGAATATGATTACCGTACCACTCTGGTGCGGATCTTACTCTGGTAGACCTACGAGGTTCAGTAGAAACTTGATCTGACGATTCATGATCAATATCATTACCTTCATCACTAATTGGTGTAGTTGTCACAGGAACCGGTTCATGTGATGAACTACTTTCCAATAAGGGAGCAGGTACAGTTACCTCATCAAGTTCTACTTTCCTCCCACTCACTTCTTTCGAGAGAAACTCCTTCTCTAGAAAGGATCCGAATTTAGCAACGAAAATCTTGCACTCAGATATGTGATAGAAGGTGTACCCAATTGTCTCTTTTGGGTATCCTATGAAGACACATTTCTCCGATTTGGGTTTGAGCTTATCTGGTTGAAGTTTCTTCACATAAGCATTGTAGCCCCAAACTTTAAGAAACGACAACTTCGGTTTCTTTCCAAACCACAGTTCATAAGGCGTCGTCTCAACGGATTTTGATGGTGCCCTATTTAACGTGAATGCGGCCGTCTCTAAAGCATAACCCCAAAACGATAGCGGTAAATCAGTAAGAGACATCATAGATCGCACCATATCTAGTAAAGTACGATTACGACGTTCAGACACACCATTTCATTGTGGTGTTCCAGGTGGCGTGAGTTGCGAAACTATTTTGCATTGTTTCAAATGTAAACCAAACTCGTAACTCAAATATTCTCCTCCACGATCAGATCGTAGAAATTTTATTTTCTTCTTATGATGATTTTCTACTTCACTCTGAAACTCTTTAAACTTTTCAAATGTTTCAGACTTGTGTTTCATCAAGTAGATATACCCATATCTGCTCAAATCATCCGTGAAGGTGAGAAAATAACGATACCCGCCGCGAGCTTCAACATTCATTGGACCGCATACATTGGTATGTATGATTTCTAACAAATCAGTTGCTCGCTCCATAGTACCGGAGAACGGCGTTTTAGTCATCTTGCCCATGAGGCACGGTTCGCAAGTACCAAGTGATTCATAATCAAGTGATTCCAAAAGCCCATCAGTATGGAGTTTCTTCATGCGCTTTACACCGATATGACCTAAACGGCAGTGCCATAAATAAGTTGCACTATCATTATTAACTCTGCATCTTTTGGCTTCAACATTATGAATATGTGTATCACTACTATCGAGATTTAATAAAAATAGACCACTCTGTAAGTGTGCATGACCATAAAAGATATTACTCATATAAATAGAACAACCATTATTCTCTGATTTAAATGAATAACCGTCTCGCATCAAACAAGATCCAGATATAATGTTCATGCTCAACGCTGGCACAAAATAACAATTATTTAGGTCTAAAACTAATCCCGATGGTAGATGTAGAGGTAGCGTGCCGGCCGCGATCATATTGACTTTGCAACCATTTCCCACGCGCATCGTCACCTCGTCCTTTGCCAATCTTCGCCTATTCCGTAGTCCCTGTTTCGAGTTGCAAATATTAGCCACAGAACCAGTATCAAATACCCAGGTGCTACTGCGAGCATTAGTAAGGTACACATCAATAATATGTATATACATATACCTTTGTTCACTTTGCCATCCTTCTTATCCGCCAAATACTTGGGGCAGTTCCGCTTCCAGTGTCCAGTCTGCTTCCAGTAGAAGCACTCAGTCTCAGGCTTAGGTCCAGACTTGGGTTTCTTCTCTTGAGCAGCAACTTGTTTGCTGTTCTTCTTGAAGTTCCCCTTCTTCTTCCCTTTGCCCTTTTTCTTGAAACTGGTGGTCTTATTGACCATCAACATTTGATGCTCCTTCTTGATTTCTACCTCCGCAGCTTTTAGCATTGCGAAGAGCTCGGGTATAGTCTTGTCCATCCCTTGCATATTATAGTTCATCATGAAGCTCTTGTAGCTTGGTGGCAGTGATTGAAGAATTATGTCAATGACACTATCATCAGGAAGATTAACTCCCAGTTGAATCAAGTGATTATTATACCCAGACATTCTGAGTATGTGTTCACTGACAGAACTATTCTCCTCCATCTTACAGCTATAGAACTTATTGGAGACTTCATATCTCTCAATCCGGGCATTTGCTTGAAATATTAACTTCAACTCCTGGAACATCTCATATGCTCCATGACGTTCAAAACGTCGTTGAAGACCCGGTTCCAAGCCGTAAAGCATGGCACACTGAACTATCGAGTAGTCATCAGCTTTGCTCCGCCAGACATTCTTAACGTCGTCAGTTGCATCTGCAGCAGGCCTGGCACCCAGCGGTGCTTCCAGGAGGTAATTCTTCTGTGCAGCAATGAGGATAATCCTCAGGTTACGGACCCAGTCCGTGTAATTGCTACCATCATCTTTCAACTTAGCTTTCTCAAGGAACGCATTAAAATTCAACGGAACAACAACACGAGCCATTTATCTACAACAAACATAGACAAGTAAAATACTATCAGGTACTAAGTTCATGATAAATTTAAGTTCAATTAATCATATTACTTAAGAACTCTCACTTAGACAGACATCTCTCTAGTCATCTAAGTGATCACGTGATCCAAATCAACTAAACCATGTCCGATCATCATGTGAGATGGAGTAGTTTTCAATGGTGAACATCACTATGTTGATCATATCTACTATATGATTCACGTTTGACCTTTCAGTCTCCGTGTTCCGAGGCCATATCTGTATATGCTAGGCTCGTCAAGTTTTAACCTGAGTATTTCGCGTGTGCAACTGTTTTGCACCCGTTGTATTTGAAGGTAGAGCCTATCACACCCGATCATCACGTGGTGTCTCAGCATGAAGAACTTTCACAACGGTGCATACTCAGGGAGAACACTTCTTGAAAATTTTAGTGAGAGATCATCTTAAAATGCTACCATCAATCAAAGCAAGATAAGATGCATAAAGGATAAACATCACATGCAATCAATATAAGCGATATGATATGGCCATTATCATCTTGTGCTTGTGATCTCCATCTTCGAAGCACCGTCGTGATCACCATCGTCACTGGCGCGACACCTTGATCTCCATCGTAGCATCATTGTCGTTATGCCATCCATTGCTTTTACGACTATCGCTACCGCTTAGTGATAAGGTAAAGCAATTACAGGGCGTTTGCATTTCATACAATAAAGCGGCAACCATATGGCTCCTGCTAGTTGCCGATAACTTCGGTTACAAAACATGATCATCTCATACAATAAAATATAGCATCACGTCTTGACCATATCACATCACAACATGCCCTGCAAAAACAAGTTAGACGTCCTCTACTTTGTTGTTGCAAATTTTACGTGGCTGCTACGGGCTGAGCAAGAACCGTTCTTACCTACGCATCAAAACACAACGATAGTTCGTCAAGTTAGTGTTGTTTTAACCTTCGCAAGGACCGGGCGTAGCCACACTCGGTTCAACTAAAGTTGGAAAAACAGACACCCGCTAGTCACCTGTGTGCAAAGCACGTCGGTAAAATCAGTCTCGCGTAAGCGTACGCGTAATGTCGGTTCGGGCCGCTTCATCCAACAATACCACCGAACCAAAGTATGACATGCTGGTAAGCAGTATTACTTGTATCGCCCACAACTCACTTGTGTTCTACTCATGCAAATAACATCAACGCATAAAACCTAGGCTCTGATACCACTATTGGGGAACATAGTAATTTCAAAAATTTCCTACGCACACGCAAGATCATGGTGATGCATAGCAACGAGAGGGTAGAGTGTAATCTACATACCCTTGTAGACCGAAAGCGGAAGCGTTAGAACAACGCGGTTGATGTAGTCGTACGTCTTCACAGCCCGACCGATCAAGCACCGAAACTACGGCACCTCCGAGTTCTAGCACACGTTCAGCTCGATGACGTCCCTTGAACTCCGATCCAGCCGAGTGTCGAGGGAGAGTTCCGTCAGCACGACGGCGTGGTGACGATCTTGATGTTCTACCGTCGCAGGGCTTCGCCTAAGCACCGCTTCAATATTATCGAGGAGGACTATGGTGGAGGGGGGCACCGCACACGGCTAATAGATCTCAAGGATCAATTGTTGTTGTATCTTTGGGGTGCCCCCCTGGCCCCATATATATAGGAGCACCAAGGGGGGAGTCCTACTCCCACTGGGAGTAGGACTCCTCCTTTCCTTGTTGGAGAAGGAAAGAGGAGGAGTAGGACTCCTCCTTTCCTTGTTGGAGAAGGAAAGAGGAGGAGAGGGAGAAGGAAAAGTGGGCTGCCCCCCTTGTCCAATTCGGACCAGAGGGGGTGCGCAGGCCTCCTTCCTTTTGGCCTCTCTCCTCTATTCCCGTATGGCCCAATAAGGCCCTTATACTCCCCGGTGAATTCCCGTAACTCTCCGGTACTCCGAAAAATACCCGAATCACTCGGAACCTTTCCGAAGTCCGAATATAGTCGTCCAATATATCGATCTTTACGTCTCGACCATTTCGAGACTCCTCGTCATGTCCCCGATCTCATCCGGGACTCCGAACTCCTTCGGTACATCAAAACTCATAAACTCATAATATAACTGTCATCGAAACCTTAAGCGTGCGGACCCTACGGGTTTGAGAACAATGTAGACATGAACTAGAACTATTCTCGGTCAATAACCAATCGCGGAACCTGGATGCTCATATTGGCTCCCACATATTCTACGAAGATCTTTATCGGTCAAACCGCATAACAACATATGTTGTTCCCTTTGTCATCGGTATGTTACTTGCCCAAGATTCGATCGTCGGTATCTCAATACCTAGTTCAATCTCGTTACCGGCAAGTCTCTTTACTCGTTACGTAATGCATCATTCCGTAACTAACTCATTAGTTACATTGCTTGCAAGGCTTATAGTGATGTGCATTACCGAGAGGGCCCAGAGATACCTCTCCGACAATCGGAGTGACAAAACCTAATCTCGAAATATGCCAACCCAACATGTACCTTTGGAGACACCTGTAGTACTCCTTTATAATCACCTAGTTACATTGTGACGTTTGGTAGCACCCAAAGTGTTCCTCCGGTAAATGGGAGTTGCATAATCTCATAGTTACAGGAACATGTATAAGTCATGAAGAAAGCAATAGCAATATACAAAACGATCAAGTGCTAGGCTAACGGAATGGGTCATGTCAATCACATCATTCTCCTAATGATGTGATCCCATTAAACAAATGACAACACATGTCTATGGTTAGGAAACATAACCATCTTTGATTAATGAGCTAGTCAAGTAGAGGCATACTAGTGACTATATGTTTGTATATGTATTCACACATGTATCATGTTTCCGGTTGATACAATTCTAGCATGAATAATAAACATTTATCATGATATGAGGAAATAAATAATAACTTTATTATTGCCTCTAGGGCATATTTCCTTCACACACTGCAAAAAGAGTTACATCGAATAGATCTCCAAGAAGATCGAGGAGAACTTTATATTGAGATTAAAATAGAGAGAAGGAGCCATCTAGCTAATAACTATGGACCCGAAGGTCTGTGGTAAACTACTGACAACTCATCGGAGAGGCCTTGGAGATGATGTAGAGGCCCTCCATGGTCGATGAGGGAGTCCTGGATTAGGGGGTCCTCGGACAGCCGGACTATATGGTTATGCCGGACTGTTGGACTATGAAGATACTAGATTGAAGACTTCGTCCCGTGTCCGGGTGGGACTCTCCTTTGCGTGGAAGGCAAGCTTAGCAATTCGGATATGTAGATCTCCTTCTCAGTAACCGACTTTGTGTAACCCTAGCCCCCTCCGGTGTCTATATAAACCGGAGGGTTTAGTCCGTAGGACAACAACAATCATAATCATTGGCTAGCTTCTTGGGTTTAGCCTCTACGATCTCGTGGTAGATCAACTCTTGTAATACTCATGTCATCAAGGTTAATCAAGCAGGAAGTAGGGTATTACCTCCATCTAGAGGGCCCGGACCTGGGTAAACATTGTGTCCCCCGCCTCCTGTTACCATTAGCCTTAGACGCACAGTTCGGGACCCCCTACCCGAGATCCGCCGTTTTTTACACCGACATTGGTGCTTTCATTGAGAGTTACACTATGTCGTCATGGTAAGGCTTGATGGCTTCTTCAATCATCTACAACGATGTGCTTCAGGGTGATGTTTTCCTCCCTGGACAGATCTTCGTATTCGGCGGCTTCGCACTGCGGGCCAACTTGCTTGGCCATCTGGAGCAGATCGATAGCTACGCCCCTAGCCATCAGGTCAGGTTTGGAAGCCTGAACTACACTGCCGACATCCATGGAGACTTGATATTCGCTGGATTCGAGCCCATGTCAGGTGCGCCGTACAGTCACGATGAGCATGACTTAGATCTGCCACCGGATGGTGTTCAGGAGAACGCACCTGTAGCTACCCTGGCCTTAGATCCGGAGCAGATTGTGCCGTCCGAGGACGGGTGGATAGACCCCGCCATGGAGGTTGCGCGCTCATCGGCGGTAGAGCTGAACACAGACTTCTCCTCCGATGAGGTCTGCGTCATCGGACCCTCGGACTCGTCTCCGGCCATAGGCTCCGAACCACGCACATCTGTGCCTATCAAACCTGATTGGGCACCGATCATGGAGTTTACCTCCGCGGATGTCTTCCAGCACTTGCCCTTGGGTGACGTGCTAAATTCATTGAAATCCCTCTCCCTGTCAGGAGACTCTTGACCGAACTATGTCTGGCTTGAGTGGGAAGTGGACGACGAAAAAATTTGTTACCCACCCACCACCCACTTGATAGCCACTTACGACGACTTAACCGACATGCTTGATTTTGACTCCAAAGACATCGACGGTATGGACGACGATGCCGGAAAAGAATAGGAACCACCGCACACAGGGCGCTGGACAGCCACCTCATCATATGATATATATATATGGTGGACACACCCAAGGAAAGTAATGGTGATGAGGCAACGGAGGATAAGCCCCCGGAGAAGCAATCTAAGCATCGGCGTCAGCGGCGCCGCTCTAAGCCCCGCCATAGCAAAAATAGCGATACCGGCACAAGAGACAATAGCACTCCGGACGATGCCAAAGATGAAAACAATCCCGCCCAGCCAGATTTCGAGCAAGTCGGACGGGAGGATGGGCAAGCTAGCCCTAATGAACAGGCAATGCATGGAGACTTGGAGGATGACAATTACATGCCCCTCTCCGAAGACGAGGTGAGCCTCGGCGACGACAAATTTATCGTACCTGAGGATCCCGTCGAGCAGGAGCGCTTCAAGCGTCGGCTTATAGCCATTGCAAAAAGCCTGAAGAAAAAGTAGCAGCAGCTTCAAGCTGATCAAGATCTGCTAACTGATAGATGGACTGAGGTCCTGGCAGCCAAGGAATACGGACTCGAGCGCCCAACCAAAAGTTACCCAAAGCGCAGGTTGTTACCTTAATTCGAGGAGGAGGCACAAGAGCCTAAACTACCAACGCATGATGCGGCTGACGGGCCACCTCGTGGCCGACACAAAGCGGCGTATCAGCCCGAACACGAGCCCACACCCCGTCGCCAAACAAATAAAAACATGAAGGCCGGGGGCTACAGGCATGACCTGCGAGACGAGTTAGAAAACAAAGCAGGACAGTCAAGATCAATCTACGGATCACGGGGGCACGCCCCAACGCGTGACGATGACCGCCACGCCGGATACACTAAATACAAATCCAGCCGGGCCAAATACAACCGACCAGACTCATTCGAACTGCGTCGTGATGTAGCCCGGCATAGAGGCGCCGCACACCCCCTATGCTTCAGTGACGAAGTAATGGAGCATGAGTTCCCAGAAGGGTTTAAACCCGTGAACATAGAATCATATGACGGAACAACAGACCCTGCGGTATGGATCGAAGACTTCCTTCTCCACATTCATATGGCCCACGGCGATGATCTGCATGCCATCAAGTACCTCCCACTAAAACTCAAGGGACCGGCTTGGCATTGGCTGAATAGTTTGCCGGCAAACTCCATTGGAAGTTGGGAGAACCTGGAAGACGCATTCTTGGATAACTTCCAGGGCACGTATGTGCAACCACCGGATGTTGATGATTTAAGTCACATAACCCGACAGCCTGGAGAGTCAGCCAGGAAATTCTGGACTCGGTTCTAAACTAAAAAGAACCAAATTGTCGACTTTCCGGATGCCGAAGCCCTAGCGGCATTTAAGCATAACATCCGTGACGAGTGGCTTGCCCGACACCTTGGCCAAGAGAAGCCGAAGTATGGCAGCCCTCATGACACTCATGACCCGCTTTTGTGCGGGCGAGGATAGCTAGCTGGCTCGTAGCAACAGCACATCAAGAAATCTTGGCACCTCAGACGCCAGAGACAGCAACGGCAAGCCCCGACGCAACAGACACAAGCTTCGCAATAAGGGTGATAACACCGAAGACACGGACGTCAATGCCGGATTCAGTGGCTCTAAACCCGGTCAGCGGAAGAAGCCATTTAAAAGAAACAATTCGGGCCCATCCAGTTTGGACCGCATACTCGATCGCTCATGTCAAATCCTCGGCACCACCGATAAACCAGCCAACCACACCAACAGAGAATGTTGGATATTTAAACAGGCCGGCAAGTTGAATGCCGAAAACAAGGAAAAGGGGCTGCATAGCGATGACGACGAGGAGCCCCGGCTGCCGAACATAGGAGGACAAAAGGAATTTCCCCCGCAAATCAAAACGGTGAACATGATAAACGCCACCCATATTCCCAAGCGGGAGCGGATGTGCACTCTCAGGAAGGACGACGCAACGGAGCCAGCCGTCCCAAAATATAACCTATGGTCGTCCGGCCCAATCACCTTTGACCGTACGGATCGCCCGGCCAATACCAGTCAGGGCAATTCGGCCGCACTAGTCCTGGACCCAATAATTGACGGATTCCACCTCACACGAGTCATTATGGACGGAGGCAGCAGTCTGAACCTGCTGTATCAGGACACAGTGCGTAAGGTGGGTATCGATCCTTCAATAATCAAACCCACTAAAACCACCTTTAAAGGTGGTATACCAGATGAGGAGGCATGTTGTACAGGCTCTGTCACTCTGAAGGTAGTCTTTGGACCACCGAATAATTACCGTACCGAAGAGTTAATCTTCGACATCGTCCCTTTTCGCAGTAACTACCATGCACTGCTCGGACGAACTGCGTTTGCCCGATTCAACGCGGTGCCACATTATGCCTACATTAAGTTCAAGATGCCCGGTCCGCACGGCATCATAACAGTTAATGGCAAGGCCGAACACTCCCTCCATGCCGAAGAGTATACCGCCGCCTTAATAGTAGAAGCAACAAGTGGCATCTTTCAATCGAACCTTGAGTCGGTGACCAAGCTCCCGAACACCGTCAAAGGAGTCCGAACTACTTTGTGGCAGGATAGCCCGGCTCGTCAGGAGCTCAATTGAAACACTCCGACAGTAAACGGAGGCAAAGCTAGGATAGGCCACACACTGCGGCTTAACCACTCCATGGCACACAAAAGTTTTGCATTTTCTTTGCAGGTCCACTTTTGTAGGCCATCACTAGCGACATGGCGACCAGGCCTGTGAGAGCACGAACATACCAAGGAAGGAAATAGCTCGATTGCGTACGGGAATCATTAGATATTCCCCTTGATGATCATCCGGTTATTACCCGGATCCGCACACGGCTTCCCTCCCCCGGTCACAACAGGTTCTGAAGTCATATTTCCCTTTATCACACTATTTGTACTCGTACGCTTCAACGTATTATTCAATTGCAAAATGTGGTTTTATATGACGTTTACTTGCTGCTCTTTCTTATTGATATCATTTTTCAAATGGCATCCGTACACTACGATATGCCTTAATACGCCAGGGGCCTCGTTGTACCCATAATACGGCAATAAAGTACGAAAACCTTCACAGTCGTTCAGCACCCCGAACTTATAACATTATATGCATCGGCTCCGAATCATGTCCTGGGTCAATAGTTGGGTTTGCCCAGCTCCCATGCTTTGCCGCCTTACGTTCCGCTATATCGGCTAAGGTGGCACAGGGAGAACTACTGCGATTGTGTCATGGTTCTTCCGGACAAGTGCCTCGGTAGAGAAAGCTGAAAACTGACTGTCATGATACGGCGAGAGCTGGTCAGCTGTTCGAGAGGTTCCAAAATCGTTAAGGATTTCTTCCGCATTATGCGATAACTAATGCAGCGTGCGAGGGATCAGCTTTTTCTTCTGATGAGGTGCTTATAGAGCCCCTAGTGTGGTCTTCCGAACACCAGGGGTTGCGCCTACCTTCTTTTTATCAAACTCATATGGCTAAGTGAGAGTGATAAAGCCCTATAGTCTGATTGACTGGTTCATTGCGCTGAACACCTCCTTCAAGGACCCACAACTGGGGTAAAGAGTGCTCAGATTTATCTCGAACACCCCCGTACTTCCTATGTGGGGCAGAAGCCGACGGCTGGCCAACTCTCAGGATTAACATATGAAACGGCCGCACAGGAGGAAAAAATTTCAAATAACAGGCGGTAAATAATAGAAATGACCTTGTTTAACATTACATAGGACAACATGAATGTATTCATGGGAAGATAATGTCCTTGGCGCATTGCTCCGCCACAAGGCGGGATCCTTTCTGGACACTATCATAATATAACTCGGGCTTGCGGTGCTCCTTCCCCTTTGGCAGTCCTTCGGTCATCAGTTTTTCAGCATCCATCTTCGCCCAGTGCACCTTCGCGCAGGCGAAGGCCATTCATGCACCCTCCATACAGACCGACCGCTTGATGACTTCAAGTTGAGGGCAGGCACTCACAAGCCGCTTTACGAGCCCGAAGTAACTACTGGGAATCGGCTCAGCAGGCCATAGCCGGATAATTAAATCTTTCATGGCTAGTTTGGCTGCCTTATGCAATTCAATTAGCTGCTTCAACTAATCGGCAAAGGGCACTGGATACACCGGCGCCAGATACTGCGACTAGAAGAGCTTCTCCGTAGTGCTCCTTTCTTTGGCTCGATAGAATTGTGCAGCATCAGATATGCTGCGTGGCAGCTCTGCAAACACCCCTGGAGAAATCGGAATTCAAGTTAACAACATGATTTTCTCCCAAAATACTTGCTTTGCATAGCAAAAGCCTTACCGCCGCGATCTTCCTCGCCTCTTGGATTTCCTGCAGGGCGCCTTGGGCTTCCCCCCGGGCATCGCATGTGGCTTGATAAGCCTTGGTGAGTTCGGATTCTTTCTCTGTTAAACTCTGCTCCACGGTCTCACATTTCTTCACGACCTCTTGAAGCTCTCGCTCAGCTTCAATAACCCTGGCCTCGTGCTTTTCGCGAAGAGCCTGCTCTGCGGTTGCCTTCTTCTCGGCTTTGGCCACGGACTTCTTAAGAGCCTCAACTTCGGCTGTTGCCCCTAGAGCACACCATAAAAATAGTTTCATCATACTAAATTATTCATTCACGCTGAATGCAAACAAGGTTTTTGCATACCTTGGTTATCCTCCAACTGCTTCTTCACTCGATTGATTTCTTCTTCGGCCCACTCCAGACTCTATTCAGTCCGGAGACTTCCGCAGTATGAGAGGCGGCAGTCACTACTGACACATGCTTATCACAAAAAAGAGGAAGAGAGGCCATAAGGTAAGTCTCCTGCGAACATATATTTGATCCTCTGTGTCGGTGTACTAGAGTAGGGGTACCCTATTACCCCGAACTCGTGCACGGGCAGTTGCAGCGCCCCGCGGCAAGGCTTGCCGGGTGACCGCCAGGACCCTCCGTGGTTCCCTTAAAGACCATTCAAGAACAAAGTACTCAAACCAAGGCCCCGGTAAGAGGAGCTTGCCGGGAAGGCCAACCGAGGCCCCGGTAAGAGGAGCTTGCCGGGAAGGCCAACCAAGGCCCCGGCAAGAGGAGCTTGCCGGGAAGAGACGAGACCCCGGCAAGAGGAGCTTGCGGGGAAGGTCACTCAAGACATACCAAGAAAGCTTGCCGCGACGCGCCCTGCGTCCCAGCAAGATCCGGCGAGCGACAAGCTTCCGGACGCGACAAGACGACGGCCGCGGCAAGGAGCTTGCCGCGGGAAACCCCCACTGCGTGCCGGCGCTCCAGCTCACCTGCTAACGTGTCGCTCTGGGACTCTCCCAGAGCGCACGTGGCGGGAGGCCGTGCAGCTAGGGGTACGTGGTGGCAAGCGGAGATGAAGAGAAGCCCATCGTGGCAAACGGTGGCACTCCTAACGGTCACCTTTTGCACTGTTTAGGAGACTCAGACAGGCATTTAATGCCCTTGTCCCCTGCCGTCAGAGTTAGGTAGGGTGCACTGTATCCACAGTACTGGTAGCTATACCTACCACATCCTTTTCCATTTTTACCCTTCTTGTCTACGTTGCCCCCTGTCGGTGACCCCTTGAGTATAAAAGGAGGCCCAAGAGCAACATAGAAAGGGTTCCGAAGGTCGGGGAGTTCAGGGACTCGGCCAGCTCGGCTCGTTGAACACCAGAAACACTCTTACGCTCAGTCTGGCAGCGTCCATCGCTCCTGAGCAAGAATCCAATATACACAAACAAGCAGCAGTAGGGTTTTACGCATCCGTGCGGCCCGAAGCCGGGTAAAAATCTCCCCGCGTGCACTGCCTCGATCTGCTCTTTGTGCGCTCTCCGCCCCCCACCGAATCGAAAAGGGGCCCTGTCCCCATAGGTGTTGGCGGGAATCAGCATCGCCCCCGACACTCTGTCTGGTTCTTTCTTTTGCCGAACAGTGTATCAGGGGCTACTACCTATACTACAACACTCTTTGAAACCTCACAAAACATATCTCAAAGCCCATTATAAGGCTGATGCAGGCTTCATTGAGCCCACTCACAGCGGGGTTGAATATTCTCAATCGCCGCACCCATAAGGGCACGGTGTTCTTCAATGATGGAGGCGCTCTTCAGCGCTGCTGCTATGTGTTGAGCTTGCGTTGGTTTTCCTTGAAGAGGAAAGGGTGATGTAGCAATAGTAGCATAAGTATTTCCCTCCGTTTTTTAGAACCAAGGTATCAATCCAGTAGGAGGCTCCTCAAAAGTCCCATGCACCTACACAAACAAACAAGAACTCGCAACCAACACGATGAAGGGGTTGTCAACCCTTCACGACCACTTGCGAAAGTGAGATCTGATAGAGATAATATGATAAGATAAATATATTTTTGGTATTTTATAATATAGATAGGAAAAGTAAAGATGCAAATAAAAGTAGATTGAAAGCTTACATGATAAGAGATAGACCCGTGGGCCATAGGTTTCACTAGTGGCTTCTCTCAAGATAGCATAAGTATTACGATGGGTGAACAAATTATTGTCGAGCAATTGATAGAAAAGCGAATAATTATGAGATTATCTAGGCATGATCATGTATATAGGCATCACTTCTGTGACAAGTAGACCGACTCCTGCCTGCATCTACTACTATTACTCCACACGTCGACCGCTATCCAGCATGCATCTAGAGTACTAAGTTCATAAAGAACAGAGTAATGCATTAAGAAAGATGACATGATGTAGAGGGATAAACTCATGCAATATGATATAAATCCCATCGTTTTATCCTCGATGGAAACAATACAATACGTGCCTTGCTGCCCCTGCTGTCACTGGGAAAGGACACCGCAAGATTGAACCCAAAGCTAAGCACTTCTCCCATTGCAAGAAAGATCAATCTAGTAGGCCAAACCAAACTGATAATTCGAAGAGACTTGCAAAGATAACTTAATCACACATAAAAGAATTCAGAGGAGATTCAAATAGTTCTCATAGGTAAACTTGATCATAAACCCATAATTCATCGGATCTCGACAAACAGACCGCAAAAAGAGTTACATCGAATAGATCTCTAAGAAGATCAAGGAGAACATGGTATTGAGATTCAAAGAGAGAGAAGAAGCCATCTAGCTAATACCCAAAGGTACGTGGTAAACTACTCACAACTCATCGAAGAGGCTATGGTGTTGATGTAGAAGCCCTCCGTGATTGATTCCCCCTCCGACGGAGCGCCGGCGAAGGCCCTAAGATGGGATCTCGCGGATACAAAAGGTTACGGTGGTGGAAATAGTTTTTCGTGGTCGCCTCTGATGTTCTCGGGGTACGTGGGTATATATAGGAGGAAGAAGTAGGTCGATGGACGCCCGAGGGGCCCACGAGATAGGGGGCACGCCCAGTAGGTTGGGGGGCCTCCACCCTCGTGGCTTCCTCGATTGCTTCTTGACTTGCACTCCAAGTCCTCTGGATCACGTTTGTTCCAAAAAGATCGCCCCCGAAGGTTTCATTCCGTTTGGACTCTGTTTGATATTCCTTTTCTTCGAAACACTAAAATAGGCAAAAAAAACAGCAATACGGGCTGGGCCTCCGGTTAGTAGGTTAGTGCCAAAAATGATATAAAAGTGTAAAGTAAAGCCCATAAACATCCAAAACGGGTAATATAATAGCATGGAACAATCAAAAATTATAGATACGTTGGAGACGTATCAAGCATCCCCAAGCTTAATTCCTGCTCGTCCTCGAGTAGGTAAATGATAAAAACAGAATTTTTGATGTGGAATGCTACCTAGCATAATTCTCAAATTGTGGCATGATTGTTCATATCCAAATGATTCAAGATAAGAGCTTATAAAACATAAAAATAATAATACTTTGAAGCATACTAACAAATAATCATGTCTTATCAAAATAGCATAGCCAAAGAAAGCTTATCCCTACACCATCATATAGTTAGGCCATGCTTCATTTTCATTACACAAAATACTCCCATCATGCACAACCCCAGTTTCAGCCAAGCAATTGGTTCATACTTTTTAACGTGCTTCAGCTTTTTCAACTCTTACGCAATACATGAGCGCAAGCCATGGACATAGCACTATGGTGGTATATGTTGGTGGTTGTGAGGACAAAAAGGGAGAAGATAGTCTCACATCAATTAGGCGTATCAACGGGCTATGGAGATGTCGATCAATAGATATCAATGTGAGTGAGTAGGGATTTCCATGCAACGGATGCACTAGAGCTATAAATGTATGAAAGCTCAACAAAAGAAACTAAGTGGGTGTGCATCCAACTTGCTTGCTCACGAAGACCTAGGGCATTTTGAGGAAGCCCATCATTGGAATATACAAGCCAAGTTCTATAATGAAAAATTCCCACTAGTATATGAAACTGACAACACAAGAGACTCTCTATCATGAAGATCATGGTGCTACTTTGAAGCACAAGTGTGGAAAAGAGATAGTAGCATTGTCCCTTCTCTCTTTTTATCTCATTTTTTTATTTGGCCTTTCTTTTTTTTGGCCTTTCTTTTTTTTATTTGATGGGCTCTTTGGCCTCTTTTTTTTATTTAAAGTCCAAAGTCTCATCCCAACTTGTGGGGGAATCATAGTCTTCGTCATCCTTTCCTCACTTGGGACAATGCTCTAATAATGAAGATCATCACACTTTTATTAATTTACAACTCGAATTACAACTCAACACTTAGAACAAAATATGACTCTATATGAATGCCTCTGGCGGTGTACCGGGATATGCAATGAATCAAGAGTGATGTGTATGAAAATTATGAAGGTGGCCTTGCCACAAATACAATGTCAACTACATGATCATGCAAAGAGAAATATGACAATGATGGAGCGTGTCATAATAACGGAACGATGGAAAGTTGCATGGCAATATATCTCAGAATGGCTATGGAAATGCCGTAATAGGTAGGTATGGTGGTTGTTTTGAGGAAGGTAAATAATGGGTGCATGATACCGGCGAAAGTTGCGCGGTATAATAGAGGCTAGCAAAGTGGAAGGGTGAGTGTGTGTGTATCCATGGACTCACATTAGTCATAAAGAACTCATATACTTATTGCAAAAGTTTACTTGCCCTCGAAGCAAAGTACTACTATGCATGCTCCTAGGGGAAGGGTTGGTAGGAGTTAACCATCGCGCGATCCCGACCTCCACTCATAAGGAAGACAATCAAAAGAGCACCTCATGCAACAAATTTGTCACACAACTTTTACCATACGTGCATGTGCTATGTCTTGAGCTTGCGTTGGTTTTCCCCGAAGAGGAGAGGATGATGCAGCACAGTAGCGTAAGTATTTCCCTCAGTTTTTGAGAACCAAGGTATCAATCCAGTAGGAGGTCACGCGCAAGTCCCTCATACCTGCACAAAACGATAGCTACTCGCAACCAACGCGATTAGGGGGTGTCAATCCCTTCACGGTCACTTACGAGAGTGAGATCTGATAGAGATAATATTTTTGGTATTTTTGGTATAAAGATGCAAAGTAAAAAGTAAAAGCAAAGCAAGTAAATAAAGTGATGGAGATTGATATGATGAGAATAGACCCGGGGGCCATAGGTTTCACTAGTGGCTTCTCTCAAGAGCATAAGTATTCTACGGTGGGTGAACAAATTACTGTTGAGCAATTGATAGAATTGAGCATAGTTATGAGGTTATCTAGGTATGATCATGTATAAAGGCATCACGTCCGAGACAAGTAGACCGAAACGATTCTGCATCTACTACTATTACTCCACTCATCGACCGCTATCCAGCATGCATCTAGAGTATTAAGTTAAAAACAGAGTAACGCCTTAAGCAAGATGACATGATGTAGAGGAATAAATTCATGCAATATGATAAATACCCCATCTTGTTATCCTTGATGGAAACAATACAATACGTGCCTTGCTGCCCCTTCTATCACTGGGTAAGGACACCGCAAGATTGAACCCAAAGCCATGCACTTCTCCCATTGCAAGAACTACCAATCTAGTTGGCCAAACCAAACGGATAATTCGAAGAGACTTGCAAAGATAACTCAATCATACATAAAAGAATTCAGAAAAGATTCAAATATTATTCATAGATAAGCTGGATCATAAACCCACAATTCATCGGTCTAAACAAACACACCGCAAAAAGAAGATTACATCGAATAGATCTCCACGAGAGAGGGGGAGAACATTGTATTGAGATCCAAAAAGAGAGAAGAAGCCATCTAGCTACTAGCTATGGACCCGAAGGTCTAAAGTAAACTACTCACACTTCATCGGAGGGGCTATGGTGTTGATGTAGAAGCCCTCCATGGTAGATGCCCCCTCCGGCGGAGCTCCGGAACAAGCCCCAAGATGGGATCTCGTGGATACAGAAAGGTATGATGGTGGAATTAGGTTTTTGGCTCTCCTTCTGGTCTATTGGGGGTACGTAGGTATATATAGGAGGAAGGAGTACGTCGGTGGAGCGTCAGGGGGGCCACGAGGTAGGGGGCGTGCCCAGGGGGCGCGCCCTCCACCCTCGTGACCACCTCTGGTGCTTATTGGAGTAGGGTCCAAGTCTCCTGGATCACGTTCGGTGAGAAGATCACGTTCCCGAAGGTTTCATTCCATTTGGACTCCGTTTGATATTCTGTTTCTTCGAAATACTAAAATAGGCAAAAAAAATAGCAATTCTGGGCTGGGCCTCCAGTTAATAGGTTAGTCCCAAAAATAATATAAAAGTGGAAAATAAAGCCCATTATAGTCCAAAACAATAGATAAAGTAGCATGGAGCAATCAAAAATTATAGATACGTTGGAGACGTATCAGCATGCTACAGGACTTGCCAACTTCAACAAAAGTATTTCTCAATTTCATAATTACCCAACTAGCATGACTCTAATATTACCACCTTTATATCTCAAAACAATTATCAAGCATCAAATTGATCCTAGTGTTTAATGCACTTTCTATGATAGTTTTTATTATACCCAACTTGGATGCTCATCATTCTAGGACCAATTTCATAACCATAGCAAATACCATGATGTTCTAAAAGAGTATCAAAATAATATAAGTGAAGCATGAGAGATCAACAATTTCTTCAAAATTAAGCCACCGCCGTGCTCTAAAAGATATAAGTGAAGTACTAGAGAAAAAACTATCAAGCTCAAAAGATATAAGTGAAGCACATAGAGTATTCTAATAAATTCTAATCAAGTGGGCTTCTCCCAAAAGGTGTGTACAACAAGGATGATTGTGGAAAACTAAAAAGCAAAGACTAATGTCATACAAGACGCTCCAAGCAAAACACATATCATGTGGCAAATAAAAATATAGCTCCAAGTAAAGTTACCGATAAACGAAGACGAAAGAGGGAATGCCTTCCGGGGGCATCCCCAAGCTTAGGCTTTTGGCTATTCTTGAATATCTTGGGGTGCCATGGGCATCCCCAAGCTTAGGCTCTTGCCACTCCTTATTCCATAGTCCATCAAATCTTTAACTAAAACTTGAAAACTTCACAACACAAAACTTTTTCAATCTTCACACAATACATGCACAACCCCGATAACCGACTTTGTGTAACCCTAGCCCCCTCTGGTGTCTATATAAATCGGAGGGTTTAGTCCGTAGGACAACAACAATCATAATCATAGGCTAGCTTCTAGGGTTTAGGCTCTATGATCTCGTGGTAGATCAACTATTGTAATACTCATATCATCAAGATCAATCAAGCAGGAAGTAGGGTATTACCTCCATCGAGAGGGCCCGAACCTGGGTAAACATTGTGTCCCCCGCCTACTGTTACCATTAGCCTTAGACGCACAGTTCGGGACCCCCTACCTGAGATCCGATGGTTTTGACACCGACAGTCGATTCCCCCTCCGGCGGAGCGCCGGTGATGGCTCCAAGATGGGATCTCGCGGATACAGAAGGTTGCGACGGTGGAAATAGTTTTCCGTGGTGCTCCTGGATATTTTCGGGGTATGTGGGTATATATAGGAGGAAGAAGTAGGTCGGTGGACGCTCGAGGTGCCCATGAGGGTGGGGGGCGCCCACCCCTAGGGGGCGCGCCGGGCACCCTCATGGCCGCCTCGTCTCTTGCTTGACTTCCACTCCAAGTCCCCTGGATTGCGTTTGTTCCAAAAAGATCGCCCCCGAAGGTTTCATTCTGTTTGGACTCCGTTTGATATTCCTTTTCTTCAAAACACTGAAATAGGCAAAAAAAATAGCAATTCGGGTTGGGCCTCCGGTTGGTAGGTTAGTCCCAAAAATGACATAAAAGTGTAAAGTAAAGCCCATAAACATCCAAAACGGGTAATATAATAGCATGGAACAATCAAAAATTATAGATACGTTGGAGACGTATCAGTGCTCAACTCCATATATTATTTCCCAATGATCTATGGTTATCCTATGATGTTTGAGTAGATCCGTTTTGTCCTATGGGTTAATCGTGATCTTGGTTGGTATGATTGTATATTTTATTTATGGCGCTGTCCTACGGTGCCCTCCATCTCGCGCAAACGTGAGGGGTCCCCGTTGTAGGGTGTTGCAATATGTTCATGGTTTGCTTATTGTCAGTGTTGCGGGGGATGATAGCAACCTAAACGCGGATATGTGGGTCATGGCGTATGGGAGTAAATAGGACCTGATACTTAATGCTATGGTTGGGTTTCATGACCTTAATGATGTTTAGTAGTTGTGGGTGCTTGCTAGAGTTCCAACCATAAGTGCATATGATCCAAGTAGCGAAAGTATGTTAGCACATGCCTCTCCCTCATATAGAATTACAAGAATGATTACCGGTACTTGTTATCGATTGCCTAGGGACAAATGACTTTTTGTTGACAAAAGCTATCCACTTTTATTACTTTGCATTTTATTCATAGTTTTATTCTCACAGAGTACTCTTAGTTTTATTCTTGCAAATTAGTTTCATGCTTGTTTGAGGTAAAGCAAACGTCAAGTGTGCGTAGAGTTGTATCGGTGGTCGATAGAACTTGAGGGAATATTTGGTCTGCCTTTAGCTCCTCGTTGGGTTCGACACTCTTATTTATCGAAGAAGGCTAGAAATGATCCCCTATACTTGTGGGTTATCAGGTACTTCATCAACCCTATCCCCTTCGTCAATCATACTCTTCGGGTGGTGAAACCCGTAGAGAAAAGAGGAGGTTCTGATGCCAATTGAAAGGATCGATATGATTGACTAGAAGGGGGTGAATAGGCAACTACCAATTTTTAGTTTTTCTTAACAAATTAGGTTTAGCAACAAATAGATTGTCTAGGTATGCAACTAGGTGAACAACCTATATGGTGCTAGCAACAACAACAACACAAGAAAGCAAGAGATACAACACAAGTAAAGCTTGCACAAAGTAAAGATAAGAAGTAACCACAAGTGGAGTTGGCGAAGACGAGAATGTGTTACCAAAGTTCCTTCCTTTTAAGGTGAAGTACATCTCTGTTGGAGCAGTGTGGAGGCACAATGCTCCCCAAGAAGACACTAGGGCCACTGTATTCTCCTCACGCCCTCGCACAATAAAAGATGATGTGATTCCACTAGTGGTGTTCTTGAAGGCGGCGACCGAACCTTTACAAACAAGGTTGGGGCACTCTCCACAACCGAATTGGAGGCTCCCAACAACACCACGGAGCTTCACCATAATGGAATGTGGCTTTGAGGTGACCTCTTCCATCTAGGGTGCCTAAACACCCATGAGTAACAAAATCCACACAATGAAGTATGGGGGAATCAAATTTCCTTTGGTGGAAGTGTAGATCTAGGTCTCCTCCTGTCCCTAGCAAATCAACAAGTTTGAGTGGCTAGAGAGAGAGAGAGATCGGGCAAGAAAGCTTGAAGGACATTAATGGAGGAGAGAGAGAGAGCAAGAGGTAAGATGGAAGGTGGAAGAACCACCCCCTTATATAGTGTCCTCCATCCAACCGTTACAACAGTTTTTACACTGCAGTGGTACAACCGCTATAAGTACCAGTACAACCGGAAAACACTTAGTGCCCTGCAGAAACCCTACCCAACAGTACAACTGGTGGAGTGGCCGCTAGTACCGGTTGACAAGATCAACCGAACAATCGCTCCACCACTGCCCAACAACCGCTCCACAACAGAGAAGAGACACCCCATAGCGGTAGTTGAGGCGGTGGTTGCACCGATGCAACCGCCAGGACCAAGCACGGGTGGTGGCTACGTCCGGAGCGGTACAACCACCCCGGACCACCGGTAGTACCGATCAAAACAAATTGACCGGCACATCCGGGCCACCACCGCCCAAGAACCGCCCACACAGAGCCCAGTCCGGTGGTAGGAGGACGGTACTAGGCCGATACAACCGCATGAAGCCATTCCCAGGGTTGGCCAGACCATAGGTGGTACAACCACCCGGAGGCAATGGTACAACCGCTGGAAAACATCCTGGGAGTAGCAACCCCAGGGTATCACCCTTGGGGCGATAGTTGCACCGGACGTACTGGCCAAACGGTACAACCGCTCGGCCCAGCGGTACAACTGTTGGGGGAGTAAAAAACACTGCTTGTTAAGAGATTGAGGACCTCTCTCTCCTCGAATGGAAGGATATGCGGTGGGTGGAAAAGGAATGCGTACGTGCATTGATTCACTCAATACCTTCCGATGTGGATTCCCTCTTAATAGTACGGGTTTCCTACGACCAAAGAAATAAACACGTAGAAAACACCGTCTTCGTTTTTTTTCGTCCGGAGGGAATGCCTAATCGTCTTGTACCAAACAAAGTGTACATAAAGAACTTGGCACACGATTAGACCACAAGGTGAGTTGTCACCATCACCAAAACACTAAGGCGGGAAATGCCCTAACAATGGAAATATAATAATACAATATTATTGGCTATAGGGCATATTTCCAACAGGATGAAGTTGCATGTTGACTGCTTTGAGTAAGTTGTGCTAGCAGGGCTCCAAACCACTGTTGTTGTTGCGTCGGACCTATCATCTTATTGTTTGATTCTGAATCACGAGCAACGGTCGCCTGAGAAGAATTACATGTGTCCCCAACAGCTCGCTGATCCTAAGATATCTAATTGACATATTGTGCAAGCCCCTGAACAAAAGCAGACACTCGACGATCCTGGGACCCCTTATTCGGATTAACTCCACCATCTCTATTCCTCTGCTCAAAGCCTTCATCTATGAAAATTTAGGGTTCCTAGATCTATCATCATCCAAGTCCCTTCCCCTATACTAATAATTATCTTCCTCTTCGTTAAATCGCCCATCACCACGAAAGCCACCATAGTTTCCGGCCATAGTTTCCCGCCTTAGGGTTTGATGACGGACACAGAAACCCTACTTCCTTATCGTCAGGGTCAGAGTCAAGACCAACTTGTGGAAGGAGTAGGTCATCCAGGTACCCAAGAGCCCTGGAGAGTGGAGATGCCCTTAATTTGCCGAGTTATCTGCATTTCATTGATGAAAAGGTCTTGAAAGAGCAAGATTTTGTATCCACCTTAGCCTATAACATACTTTCACTTTTCATCTATTTAGCGCTATGCGTTGGCCGGCGAATCTTTTTAAAAGATCTGTCGCCTCAGCAACCATTAGATCTAGAGCTATCGTCATCTAACAATGTCCTCATCATTGCAATGGCGGTAGTGTTGCAGAATCCCTCTTGAAACAAAATTTATGTTGCAGAAACTTTTTGCAACATAGGTGATGTTGCAGATTTTTTTTCTTCACTATTTTCGCAACATGGGTGTCGTTGTGGAAAAAAAATTAAAACACGAATGATGTTGCAGAAAATATTTACAGTTCTTCTTCGTCTTTATTTCTTTTGCAACACGGGTGTTTTTGTGGAAGCAAATTTTGCAACATGTGACATTGCAGAAAAAGTTATAGAAAGAGACGCGCAAAGGGAAAGTGTCACACAGAGGAGGCGGCAGATCCCTCGCATGCGATCGGACGGCTGAAGACAAGCGTCTCCCCGGTTATTTCCTCTTGCTCACCGTTTCCCAAAGTTCAGTTCAGTTGAGTTGGCAAGTAAAACCGACGCTGGTCTACCGGGGCAGTTTGCGACGCGAATACCCTCCGAGCTGGAGTAGTTTACGATTTGAAGTCCTCTTTCTGGACTGCAAACCTTCCCCGTACGGTGAAAAAAGGAAGCTTCGCAGCAGGTTCCAAGGAAACGGGCGCGGAGCGAACGGCAATCCCGATCAACCCTGAAGCAAAGAGAGAGAGAGAGAGAGAGAGAGAGAGAGAGAGAGAGAGAGTTACCACCACGTGACCTGACGGCACCCCACAAAATCCACCTGCGTCGCCAGACGCGACGTGAAACTCCAGTCCAGCCGCGGTTGTAGCTAGCAGTAGGTGCCTCGCACGGCGCGCGCAGCGCAGGCAGCAAAGAATATACTTGGCGGAGGCGAGGATAAACCGTAAAACAGGCTGCTGGGATTACCATGTAACCTTCGAATCTGATAAGTTTTACTGCTGCTGATAACAACCGGCTGTGGCTTTTACTGCTGGGTAGGCCGGGGCCGGGGCCGGAGGGTGGGGCGCGCGGGGCACTGTTGGTGGTGCATGCCTCAGTGGCTCTCGCTGCTCTTGGCTTTATTTACTCCTTAAGAATCGTTCCCTACAGCTGACCTCCCCCTCCTCCAGCTCCACGCCAATTAAACCCTACTACTACTACCAGCACTCCCCCTCTCGCCCCTCGCGTTATCTCCGCTCCCCTCGCGCAGCCCACGTACAAAACGAAACAAAAAAGCGCCGAGTAACGCACTGCCCCGCCGCAGATAGAGAATTGCGGTGCCTACCGCTCTCGCGGCGGCCATGGAGGCGACGGTGCCCGACTACTACGGCCGCGACAAGAAGGGCTCCGACCTCTTCGTCGTCGACGACCTCCTCGCGCTGCCGTGCGACGACGACGAGGAGGAGGAGGAAGGGGTTGGCGAGGCGCCGTTCCTGCCGGCCAACTCTGCCTCCGCCGCCGCCATCGTCGTCAAGCAGGAGGCCGGGTTCGGGAACGCGTCGGCCGACTCGTCCACGGTCACGGCCCTCGACAGCTGCAGCAACTCCTTCTCCGGCCTCGCCGATGGCGACTTCTCCGGCGGCCTCTGCGAGCCGGTAAATTCTCCATCCATCCTTCTGTTGTACTCCTTTTGGCATCATCAATTGTTCGCGGAATTCTTCTGCGCTAATTAACTGAACGACTTTACGTTTTTTCCGTCCTTATTAATTTGTTCCATTTACACGAGGGAATTCCATGGAAAATTGCATATACTACGGATATTTAAGACTGATTTCACAATATATATTCCGCAATTAAACCACTCCAAAAAATATCCTCCACAATTACGCATGAATGCAGTTTTGTCTCGCACAGAGAGTAACCGAAATAGGAAACAGCTGCCACGCGTAAGTGGCACTGCACACTACCAAAAATAGCAGCTTTCGCGTTCAGCGCTAGCTGGACGCTTCCATATACGCACAAGAATTCGAGTGGCTTTCCAAGTTTTTAGCTTAATAATTATAGAGTTCTCAAAACGAAGCAAACTCACACGCATGCATGAGCTGTTGCTAACTAAACTTGATGTGAATTGTGCGCAGTACGATCAGCTGGCGGAGCTGGAATGGCTGTCCAACTACATGGGCGAGGGCGAGGAGAGCTTCGCCACCGAGGACCTACACAAGCTGCAGCTCATCTCCGGCATCCCCTCCGGGGGCTTCCCCTCGGCGAACGGACCACCTGCTCCGGCGGCCACCGCTGCCACGGCGCAGCCCGGCATGTTCCTGCCGGAGGGCCCCGTCCCCGCCAAGGCCCGTAGCAAGCGCTCCCGCGTTGCGCCGGGCAACTGGTCGTCCCGCCTGCTCGTTCTCCCGCCGGCCCCGGCCTCCCCGCCGTCCCCGGCGTCCATGGCCATCTCGCCGGCAGAGTCCGGCGTCTCAGCCCAGGCATTCCATGTCAAGAAGCCCTCCAAGCCGGCAAAGAAGAAGGAGGTGCCGCCGCAGGTGCAGGCGCAGGCTCAGGCTCAGTCGGTGAGCTCGCCCACAGCGCCGTCGGGCGTCACGGCGGCGGCCAACGAAGGACGGCGGTGCCTGCACTGCGAGACGGACAAGACGCCGCAGTGGAGGACGGGGCCCATGGGCCCCAAGACGCTGTGCAACGCGTGCGGGGTGCGCTACAAGTCGGGCCGGCTGGTACCGGAGTACCGCCCTGCCGCGAGCCCGACGTTCGTGACGTCGAGGCACTCCAACTCCCACCGCAAGGTGCTGGAGCTCCGCCGCCAGAGGGAGATGCACCACTACCACCAGCCATCGCAGCTCCAGCAGCACGCGGTCGCCGGCGGCGTCGGAAGGATAATGCACATGGAGAGCCACCTGCTGTTCGACGGGCCGGCGGCGCCGCCCATCCTCGGCGGTGGCGATGACTTCTTGATCCACCACCACCTAGGGGCGGACTACCGGCAGCAACTCATCTAGACGAGTCGTCAGTCTATTAGAACTGATCAGTTTAGCCCAGGAATAATAATTAAAAGCAGCTAAAACCCCAAGAGCCGGGAATATCGGAAGAACTGCAAATGTTTGCTTATTAGGAGTTATATTTTCCCAGTTTTCTCTACCCCGTTTGGTTAGCCTGTGTGCTTTTTGTTGAGCTCGAAATTTTCGTGTCGATTTAGTTTGTGATCCTGCCCAGTTTCCCGCTTGATTAGTTCACTCCTAATTACCCCTCAGAAACTAATTCTAGGGAGTTGAGTCCTTTTATCTCTTAGCATTTTGTAATACAAATACTTTTCATTTCGACTTTTGCTTCTTTTTCTGCGCCTAGCTAGAATATGAAAACAAGCTTTTTGGCCAATTGTTCGATCGAGATAACTCCCGTTCATGCAATCTCTAGATAGCTTTGGCATGGTATGAGTATGATGCGCAAGGATGAATCTCATGGCTCCTCCCTCCGCTCTGGCATGCAATTGCAGTTGCAGCAGCCATGCGTGCACTCATGTCACAGATGTTGTGTGCGCAACCGAACATGCAAAGTTACCTCAAGGAGGAGGCGGCGAGAGTGCCATTGCCCACCCACCATCACTCCATCAGTCCGTCCGTCGGAACTCACTCACACGTGATCATTAGTAGAATCTCGCGTGAAAAAAAGATGCCATCTCACTCGTTGGATCCAATCAGAGCGTCCTCCTTTGGTCCTGGACTGTAGGTGTTGCCTGGTGGTGGTGGTGGTGTTGGGGGTAACTAGGGTTCATCATTGCGCTGCTGCAGGCTGCACCTAGCGCGGGGTACCACCTCTCCGTGGAGAGGGTTTCCGGATAAGTAGGGTCATTCACAGCCCCTCGCCTGGATTTGCCACTCCCAAGTGGCCAAGTGAAGCTTCGTTTTACCTCGCCGTAACCAACACTGACCGTCGTCAGAGGTCAGAAGGGCAGCACAATGCCAGAAACTAAGCAGGCCACCGTACTCCAACGACGCTGGCTGGCGTATGCACTCATTTGTCTCTACTTATAGAGAGCACGGTCACCACCGCCCACCGGCCCTGGAAAACGAAAGCTACCGCGTGCGTTTTACCAGGCCCGTACGCATGTACATGTACGTAATGGATGAACATTGAATAAGTGCAGCGCCGTTGGCGAGCGGGAGAGGTAATTCGGCAGCAGTGGAAGTGCGAGGGCATGTTGGCGCTCACCGCTCAGTGCCACCAGCCGGCGACAAGTGGAGGGGCATATAAAACGGGCGATCGGGGCGGCAGGGCGCCCGGCGACGCGCGGTGGCTCACATGGGGGTGGCAATAGAGAAACCCGAGATAGATAGAGTAGAATACTGGAGCTGCTACGAGTGGGACAGAGAGAGCCTCTGAAACTCTGACGGGAGCGCCCCAGCGCGGAGTACAATATTTGCGTCCTCGTGATCCCAGACACGCAGGCAGGCGTTGGCGATCCAGATGCTGGAACGAACGTTTATTTATCCTGCCATCGGGTGCTGGGCTTACGCTACTGCCGCGTCAATTCATTCATCCGGTTTGACAAAAAATTATCACCACCTCTGAATATGCCCCTGGCGCCGGAGCATGAATGTGCCCCCGGCCTCGGTAGCACCAACGCCTGCGCCTTGGCCACCAGCAGCAACGACGGTGCACGGTAATTTTGCTAGCAAACCACCAGAATTGCACATCGTCACAATGCTTCTGTCTGCTCCTCGGCTTATACTCACTTTGTCACTGGGAGTACATTGGAAGACAGGATTGCACGGATCAAAGCTGGCTCACGCGCGCATCTTCTGCACGCACGTACGTACTGACGTACACGCTGGCAGCTTGTGCGGTCAATGCCACGGCCCCTCTCCTCTAGACTCGATATACAAACAAATCACTAGCCAAACTAATGAGAGAGGGAGGTGCGTCGGGGCGAGATGGATGGATGGAGGGATCAAGGAGCACAGATTCGCTGCGAGTTAATTAAGCGGGAAGGGGCGTGCGAAGCGGGCGAGCGTAGTGGGGGGTGTCGACTCGAGTCGACCCGGCTCACATGCATGCATGCGCCGTGGCCGGCCGGGGTAGCAAGCGTTGCCGCGGGCTTTTGCTGTGCTGGCCCCCCGTGCAGCTAGCTCACCTCTTGTTGCCCGCCTTGGTCGCCGGCGAGTGAGGTGAGGTGAGCAGAACAGTGCGGCTCACGACTCCGGGCACGTGCGGCCACGTGCGCGTGCGAGAGAGCACCCACTCTGCCCGCTTGCACCCCCCGGCGGGGGCGGCTTTTGGGTGGGGCCGCGGCGGTGCCAAGGCAGATGCGGACGGTTGCCTTGCCCCGCACCGCAGGCAGGCGAGAACAAGCTATGCATCGCCACCTTCACCTTGATTGCTGTAATTGCTTCCATCCTCTTCAGTCGAGTTGCGGCCTGCCTGCCTGCTTTTGTTTTGAGTACTCCACTACTGCTAGTATACGTAGTAGCATACCGGTAAATTTGGTTTCTGCACTCTCCAGTACAATTTGAATACGGCCCCAATCGCACTGAGCGGTCAAAACTCGAGACAGTTCACAGGATTGCAACCGCGTACGATCGATCTTATTCAGGTGGTGGTATACGGCCAGCAGTGCAAGAACCCTTGGTCGACCTTTCTGTAAGCAAAGGTAGTAGTGTCGGTACTCGCGAGGATGAGCTCTGCTCGACTCATTCCCTCACTTTTCGACAAAGAAAATAAAGGATGTTTCCAGAGTGTCCTCTACACGACAGCAGAGGAAACAACACGTACGTAGGTACGCTTCCTTTGCTTCGGGGAAGAAAAAGGCTCTGCACGTAACTGTAAAGCCTCACGCCTAGCAACACACACTTCTCCTGGTTTCCGCCAAGGTCTGTGACGTGCTTCCATGCCTTCCGTTCCATCACGATCGATGAAGAGGAACCGTTAGGGCATCTTCAAAGCTAACCCGTCTGGACCGCGCTATCTGAATGCAGTTTGTCATCCAACGCAGTCACTGTTGACATCAGATTTTGGCATGGTCAAAAACATAATTAATAAAGCCTTAAATGAAAAAGTGTTCAAAGTGAGAAAGTTCCGTATGATAAAAAAGGAGAAACTTTGATATTTGGGCTATAGCCATCCGATCTCTCGTCTCTAAGACCGAAGTTGTATTCGAAGTACTGGGATTTTCTATCTAGAACACTGTTCGGCTGATTACGCTCTCAAGATGGCCTCAAATGGAAAACTGATCTACATGAATTGTATTCGCCTCGTCGAAACGGTTGATTTTGATATAAATATCGTCTCAATCCGAGGTCGTATGCAAAAGTTAGAGCCCGCACAACCCGACCTGCAGTGAGCAAAACATGACGCACGGGACCAAACACACATGTGAGTATGTCTAATGAGCTGCGTGAATAATTACCTATTTCGCGCGAGCAATTTAGCCCTGAAGATGGCCTCTAATCAGAAAACGTTCAACACGAAAATTGTTTGTCTCCTCGGAACGAATAAACATGCCTTAGATGCATTTTCATCGGAGGTCGTTTACTGCCTCAAAAGTGGCCCGCAACGTGTCAGCCAGGTTATAAACCGAGCAGTTTTGGAAAGTTTGGATTCCGATTTGGACCAAAACTAGGGTTTTGAACGTGAATTCTAACCATTCCTTGCACGGGAAGTCCATCTGCCTCTTATATACATGAGCGGCGACGGCCGATTGAAAACACAACACACAATCGCAAAACCCATCTACAAACTTTTATCTCCTACCCTAGTTTTCTGCTTCTCGTTCGTCGGTGTTCATCGCTTCGGAGAGCTTCAATCTACAAAGTCCTAGGGGCAGGTGAACGGACCTAGGGCAGCCCATCACCGCCGTGCGTCCAGACAGGGTCTCTCCCGGCCGCGTGGGGTTTCGGGTCTTCAAAAGCGCTTGCCGGATTGTCTTGCATATCGCGCTTCCGGTGAGCCTTTTTCGCCGACGTGTCTTGCGAATCGCGCTCGACGCCGAGGGTACACGGTGACATGTTTGTGTGTGAACACACTTTTTGGCGACTCCGCTGGGGATCAAAGAGCAATCATCATCATCCACTCATGGTCAATCTTCCCAAGCCATCTGAAGTGGATGTCGATAACATCATCAAGCCCAGTTTTGAGGAATTATCAGCAGACCATCGCCAAGCTTATGAGGAGTACAAGAAGGAGCGTGAAGAGAAGGAGATGTAGGATTTCCTTGCTAAGTTCAAAAGGGATCGCCAAGGCAATATCACTTCAATTGAAGAAATCACGTTTCCTCCTCTTCACAATGAGCGGGTAGAACCGGCTGTAAGCAAAATCTTCTCCCTGAACAGTCAACTGAAATTACTACTCTTATTGCTCAGAATAATGATCTTATTTAACAAGCTATCATAGACAATAATACTGCTCGAAAAAATACTCCTCAATCATCTAATGGTAGTGGTAGTATGTCTGCTGACGTAGAAAACTTTAGTCCAACTTTACCTATTTCATCGGCGCCGCCTATGCCATTGAATTCTTATCCCAGTCAGACGAACCAACTTGTTGCTCCACCCTTTAGTCCTTCCATGAACATACCAAGTTCAATGAATCCAACTATGTGGCTAGGTTACGGTTCGACAAGTCCAAGTGGATTGCTGCCGAACTATGGTAACATACACACCACCATCTCTTTCGACTAGCACTATACCAGCTATTAGAAATCATATTCACCATGCGCCACAACCACACGCAACGCCGCTCAATACGAGTGATATTTTGGCTAATGTCAAAGAGGAGATGCCTAGGGTGTTCCGAGAGCATTGTGGGATTGAACTACCAAAACCACGAATTTCCAGGATACCATATCTAGAAAAAATTTATGTCGTGCCATGTCCTCCCGGATGTAAAGTTTCAGATTTTGTTAAATTTAGCGGCGAGGGAACAAAGACTACATGGGAGCATGTTAGTCAGTACTTGGCACAATTAGGCGAGGCAAGTTCATGAGACGAGTGGAAAGTACGTTATTTTCCTTTATCTTTAACCGATACTGCTTGCTCGTGGTTTTCTGCGTTACCACCTGGTTCTATTAGTACATGGTTTCACCTGGAGCAAAAGTTTCATGACCACTTCTACAGTGGTGACAATGAGCTTAAACTATCCCATCTTACATCGGTTAAGCAAAGCATGATGAATCAGTTTCTGATTATGTCAAAAGATTTAGAGATATAAAAAACTGGTGCTATAGTTTGGTGATAAGTGAGAGAGACTTGGTTGATCTCGTGCTAAGTTTTTTGAGAACTAACATTAGAGAAAGGTTGGAAGGCCATGAGTTCTCAAGTATCAACCAAGTCTTACAAAGGGCTTTGCCTCAAGAAAGTCGAAGCAAAGATCTTAAAGAGGTGCATAGGTATAAAACTGGTCGTCCTAAGATGAATATGGTTGAGTATGATAGTGAGCACTCGAACGATGAGGGTGATATTTATGCTACTGAATTTATTTGGCCGTCTAAGGCCAAACCATTTATGTGCAATGATCTGAAACCGATTCATAAGAATCGCGATGAAGAGATGAAGTTTACTATTAACATTGCTAAATGTTATAAAATATTTGATGCTTTGCTACAAGATAAGATTATTAGAATATCTCATACTTTACCGTCGTTGCCGTTTGAAGAGCTAAAATGGCATGCTTATTGCAAGTATCATAATTCCTTTTCTCATGCTACTAATGATTGTGATGTTTTTTGACGACAGATACAATTGGCCATTAATGACGGACAATTGAATTTTTCTGAGATGCAAGTTGGTAGGCGGCCCTTCCCAATGAACACCATGGATTTGGAGGGGAAGAAGATGTTAATTCGTCCCAACATAACCGAATCAGCTAATAAAAACAATGTTGTCATTGGTGAGCCCAGGAAAATAAAGGAAGGCGACAAGGTCTTGGGGAGGCAAGATGTGCTTGACAAGCAACCCGGTGGAAAGGAGGTAATTGAGATCACCATAAAGAATCCTACACCCAAGGGGAAACCACAAGTGCAAGAGAACACTCATATCAAATTTGTTAAGCCCAAGAGTCCAAAGGTTGGCAAGTGGAAGACAAAAGAAGCTAAAGTGTAGCGCAAGAGAATCAAGTCAACTTTTGATGTGTTGTTGTCCAAATATGCCAATCAAGCGACCAGTTCTAGCTCTAAATGGTCATCAAATTTTAAGCGCTCAAGATTGCCCCGGAGGCAAGAATTTTAGCATCACACAAGGCCATATGGGTCATGGGCACATGACCATGGCTGGTGCCACCCCCCTATGTGCCATACTACATGAGAGACTTAAATGGAGGATGGGGACAGCCCCCAATGGTCCCATATGCATTTCATCTGGGGCGGCCAAAACCAAGAAGGCCCGTTCATGAGAGGCTTTCTTACCCCATTCGAGGCCGTTTAAGCAATGGTGTCAATCGGCCAATGCAAGATAATCAAAAATGGGCCAGCAATCAAGTGTGGCATCCTAAGTCACCAAGTGTTGCAGCTGTTGAGTCAGGAAAAGGTAAGGAAAAAGTCGATGCCGACTCACTCATCTTGGGCACCAAAACATTCACAATACGGCAGCCAACTGTGCATAACAACCCGACTGAGCCGGTACTTGCTATCACGCCAAAGCACTCGGCTAATGATTATGAAGCAAGCACCAGCCAAGCAAAGCAAAGGGACCCTAAATACATTCAGCCAAAGTGGTGTCCTCGAGGGCTAACAAAGACACAAAAGAGGAAGCTACAGAGGTTAAGGAGTATAGAGATGGCAGAATAAGAGGCCGAGGAACAAAGGGACAAAAGTTTTAATTACCTCCGGGACATGGTACCTCTGGGACATGGCTTCTACATCTATCACAGCGGCACCTACACCACCAAAGGAGGAGGATGTGAACAATATTACATCGTCCGCAACACCTATCACTTGCCTTTCACTTGGACAGATTTCAGAATCGGTAGATACACCTGAAGAAGGATATGAGATGGTGGATTATGAGCCTAGACTAGTCCATGAAGGTATGGATATCAATATGATGTATTACTTACCTGCCGAGTTTCTTGTTGTAGATGAAGAAGGGGAAGTAGCTCATCTGGATTTTTGTCCTAAAATGCTATATTCGAGAAGCCAAGAGAACCGGTGACACACTTGCAGCCGTTGTTTCTTAAAGGTCATATTAATGGATCGCCGGTTCCTAGAATGCTTGTTGATGGTGGTGTTGTGGTGAATCTTATGCCATACTCGGTCTTCAAAAAATTGGGGTTGCACGACGAAGAGTTAATAAAGACCAACATGGTGCTTAATGGATTTGAAGGGAAAGAGAAAACTGAAGCCAAAGGTCTAATGTATGTGGAGCTTACAGTGAGAAGCAAAACTTTGGCTTGTTGGGAAACATAGCATGCAATTTCAAAAAAATTCCTACGCTCACGCAAGATCTATCTAGGAGATGCATAGCAATGAGAGGGGGAGAGTGTGTCCACGTACCCTCGTAGACCGAAAGCGGAAGCGTTTGACAATGCGGTTGATGTAGTCGAACTTCTTCTTGTTCCGACCGATCAGGCACCGAACGTATGACGCCTTCGAGTTTTGCACACGTTCAGCTCGATGACGTCCCTCGAACTCTTGATCCAGCAAAGTGTTGAGGGAGAGTTTCGTAAACACAATGGCATGGTGACGGTGATGGTGAAGTGATTCGCGGAGGGCTTTGCCTAAGCACTACGACAATATGACTGGAGGCGTAAACTGTGGAGGGGGCGCCGCACACGGCTAACAATTGTTGTTGTCTGTTCTAGCGGTGCCCCCCATATATATAGGTTGGAGGGGAGGAGAGTGATAACCCACAAGTATAGGGGATCGCAACAACTTTCGGGGATAGAGTATTCAACCCAAATTTATTGATTCGACACAAGGGGAGCCAAAGAATATTCTTGAGTATTAGCAGTTGAGTTGTCAATTCAACCACACCTGGATAACTTAGTATCTGCAGCAAAGTATTTAGTAGCAAAAGTGGTATTATAATAATGGTAACAGTAGCAACAGAAAAGGTAAATGTTTTTGGGTTTTCGTAGTAGTTGTAACAGTAGCAACGGAAAAGTAAATAAGCGAAGAACAATATATGAAAAGCTCGTAGGCAATGGATCAGTGATGGATAATTATGCCGAATGCGATTCCTCATGCAATAGTTATAACATAGGGTGATATAGAACTAGCTCCAATTCATCAATGTAATGTAGGCATGTATTCCGTAGATAGTCACATGTGCTTATGGAAAAGAACTTGCATGACATCTTTTGTCCTACCCTCCCGTGGCAGCGGGGTCCTAGTGGAAACTAAGGGATATTAAGGCCTCCTTTTAATAGAGAACCAGACCAAAGCATTAACACATAGTGAATACATGAACTCCTCAAACTACGGTAATCACCGAGAAGTATCCCGATTATTGTCACTTCGGGGTTGTCGGATCATAACACATAATAGGTGACTATAGACTTGCAAGATAGGATCAAGAACACACATATATTCATAAAAACATAATAGGTTCAGATCTGAAATCATGGCACTCGGGCCCTAGTGACAAGCATTAAGCATAGCAAAGTCATAGCAACATCAATCTCAGAACATAGTGGATACTAGGGATCAATCCCTAACAAAACTAACTTGATTACATGGTAAATCTCATCCAACCCATCACCGTCCAGCAAGCCTACGATGGAATTACTCACACACGGCGGTGAGCATCATGAAATTGGTGATGGAGGATGGTTGATGATGACGACGGCGACGAATCCCCCTCTCCGGAGCCCCGAACGGACTCCAGATCAGCCCTCCCGAGAGAGATTAGGGCTTGGCAGCGGCTCTGTGTCGTAAAACGTGATGAAACTTTCTCCTCTGATTTTTTTCTCCCCAAGACGGTATATATGGAGTTGGAGTTGAGGTCGGAGGAGGTCTGGGGGGCCCACGAGATAGGGAGGCGCGCCCTAGGGGGGCACCCCCCTGTCTCATGGACAGGCCCTGGGCCCCCTGGCCCTGATTCTTTCGCCAAAAATTCTTATTAATTCTGAAAAGTCCCTCCATGGATTTGCAGGTCATTCCGATAACTTTTCTTTTCTACACATAAAACAACATCATGGTAGTTCTGCTGCAAACAGCGTCAGTCCGGGTTAGTTTCATTCAAATCATGCAAGTTAGAGTCCAAAACAAGGGCAAAAGTGTTTGGAAAAGTAGATACGTTGGAGACGTATCAACTCCCCCAAGCTTAAACCCTTGCTTGTCCTCAAGCAATTCAGTTGATAAACTGAAAGTGATAAAGAAAAACTTACAAACTCTGTTTGCTCTTGTTGTTGTAAACATGAAAAGCCAGCATTCAAGTTTCAGCAAATATTACGAACTAACCATACTCACAATAACACATAGGTCTCACAATTACTCATATCAATAGCATAATCAGCAAGCGAGCCATAATAATAAAACTCGGATGACAACACTTTCTCAAAACAATCATAACGTGATATAATAAAATGGTATCTCGCTAGCCCTTTCTAAGGCCGCAAAATATAAATGCAGAGCACCTTTAAAGATCAAGGACTGACTAAACATTGTAATTCATGGTAAAAGAGATCCAGTCAAGTCATACCCAATATAAACCAGTAATAATGAATGCAAATGACAGTGCGCTCTCCAGCTGGTGCTTTTAAAAAGAAGGGTGATGACTCAACATAAAAGTAAATAGATAGGCCCTTCGCAGAGGGAAGCATGGATTTGTAGAGGTTCTAGAGCTCGATTTTAAAATAGAGATTGAATAACATTTTGAGCGGCATACTTTTGCTGTCAACACAACACCTATGAGATGGCTATATCTTCCGTACTAAATGCATTATGGGCAGTTCCCAATCAGAATGGTAAAGGTTTATACTCCCCAACCACCAACAAGCATCAATCCATGGCTTGCTCGAAACAACGAGTGCCTCCAACATACAACAGCCCTGGGGGAGTTTTGTTTAATTATTTTGATTTGCTTTGATCTTTTTGGATCATGGGTCTAGGCATCCCGGTTACCGGCCCTTTCTCGTGAATGAGGAGCGGAGTCCACTCCTCTGAGAATAACACACCTAGCATGGAAGATATAGGCAGCCCTAGTTGTTACATGAGCTGCTCGAGCATACAAAACAGAATTTCATTTGAAGGTTTGGAGTTTGGCACATACAAATTTACTTGGAACGGCAGGTAGATACCGCATATAGGAAGGTATAGTGGACTCATATGGAACAACTTTGGGGTTTAAGGAGTTTGGATGCACAAGCAGTATTCCCGCTTAGTACAGGTGAAGGCTAGCAAAAGACTGGGAAGTGACCAACTAAGAGAGTGACAACAGTCGTAAGCATGCATTAAAATTAATTCACACCGAATACAAGCATGAGTAGTGTATAATCCACCATGAACATAAATATCATGAAGGCTATGTTGATTTGATTCAACTACATGCGTGAACACGTGCCAAGTCGAGTCACTCATATCATTTAAAGGAGGATACCATCCCATCATACCACATCATAATCATTCTAATAGCATGTTGGCACACGAGGTAAACCATTATAACTCATAGCTAATCAAGCATGGCACAAGTAACTATAATTTCTAAATGTCATTGCAAATATGTTTACTTCATAATAGCTGACTTAGGAGCGATGAATCATCATATTTACAAAAACAAGAGAGGTCGAGTTCATACCAGCTTTTCTCATCCCAATAAGTCCATCATATATCATCATTATTGCCCTTCACTTGCACGACCGAACGAAGTGTGTAATAATAAGAGTGCACGTGCATTGGACTAGGCTGGAATCTGCAAGCATTCAACTCAAGAGAGAAGACAAGTAATATGGGATCTAAATATAAATAATCATGCATATAAGAGCCACTAAGCATTTTCAATATGGTCTTCTCGACCCTCAGAAGAAAGAAAAGAAAATAAAACTATTTACACGGGAAATCTCCCAACAAGTAAAAGAAGAACGAGAAATCTTTTTGGGTTTTCATTTTAATTTCTACTACAAGCAAGGAAATTAAACTAACTAATTTTTTTTGGTTTTTCTCAAGGTTTATCAAACACACAAGAAGAAAACTAGAAAAAGGAATTTAAACTAGCATGGACAATACAATGAAAGAGTATGAGCACCGACGACTAGTGTGTGAACATGAATGTAAAGTGAGTGAGAAATACGTACTCCCCCAAGCTTAGGCTTTTGGCCTAAGTTGGTTTAATACCAAGGACCGCCGCTACTCTCTCCGGTGTAATGAGAGGTGTAATCAGGATACCACTGGTTGGTCATCTCCGGATCCCACTGGACAGATGATGCACGATAGGGGTCCAGCTCAGGTTCTGGAGTAAAAGCTTGAGCTCGACGAATGTTTACCGCCTCCGGTGTGACAAGGAATTTTTCTGCAAGCAAATCAAACAACAGAGGTGCAGGCAAGATAATAACCTCAAAGTGTTTCTTATTGAATCTAAGTTTATACAGGAGCATCCTATCTTCGTTGTCAACAATAAACTTATGTGCTACCATGCTCTTGTAATCTAGAATGTGAGGAGGTAATATTGTCTCCTTTTCCTCATGGTGCCTAATGGGTATCTGAAAATGTCTAGCAAGACGTGCAGCATAGATACCTCCAAATATGGGGCCTTTTGTACGATTAAGGGCTAGCCGTTTAGCAACGACGGCACCCATATTAAAACTATTGTCTCAAAGCAAAGCATGTTGAAGAATGATAATATCAGGAACACTCAGGTTTCCTCTATTCCCATGACCGATCAAGCATCTACTAGCAAATATGGCAAAGTAGTGTAAAACTAGAAAGTGTATGCTAGAGACTTTTGCTTCGGAACCCTTCTTTGGCTCTTCTACAGCAATAATATTAACAAAGCCAGCCACATCTTCACGATGAGGTTCCTCTAGTTCTCCCTCATAAGGTATCCTACATACTGTGCAAAAATGACGTAGAGACATTTCTTTGAACTCGTCATATAAATAAAATGATACTTCAGGCGGTGACTTCTTAGGATAAACATAAAAGTTTTGCATGAAAGTATTGGTGAGTAAGAGATACTGATTGATTCGGTCGTTGATGAAACCGGTGAGGCCTGCAGTCTCGATTAAAGCATAAAAGTCTTCATGAATTCCAGCCTCTTTCAAGAAATCATCACATGGCCATTCACATGGTCGTACTTCCGCTAAGCGAGGAAGATTATACTTGGCTTTTTCCTTCTCCTTAGCTTGTTTTTCCTGGGAGCTTTGGCTAGAAGAGCCCCTCAAAAGTTCCCTCAACATTTTCTGAAATTTTAGTAACTTCAAAATAAAAGTGCATAAAACTAAACAAGATTGATAGCAACTACTCCTACAAGTGCCTAGAGCCCATATCATGCATTGGAATTGCTTGGGACCTCAAAAATTTAACATGCAAGCTCAAGAACAGGGTCACCAAGACAGCAAGGATTTGCAATGAATAAAGCACTAGAACAAAAACTAATTGGACCAACAGAGGAGTCACATACCAAGCAACAATCTCCCAAAGCAGTTTTGTGAATGGAACTTTGAGCAAGGAGATCGAGAATCACAGCAAAACGAGCTAGAACTCGTGCTTGAGCTGGATGGGGATTTTTTTGGGTAAAAGATGAAGTGTGTGGGTGCTGGCATAAGTGGAGGGGAGTCACCAGGGGCCCACGAGACAGGGGGCGCGCCCTATAGGGGGGGCGCCCTCCTCTCTCGTGGCCCGGTGCTTGGCCCTCCTGCAGTGTTTTCAGTGCCTAAAATCCTCAAATATTCCAGAAAAAACATACTAAATTTGCAGGGCATTTGGAGCACTTTTATTTTCGGACTATTTTTTATTGCACGGATAATTCAGAAAACAGACGGATAATACTATTTTTGCTTTATTTAATCTAAATAACAGAAAGTAAAAAGAGGGTACAGAAGGTTGTGCCTTCTAGTTTCATCCATCTCGCGATCATCAAAATGAACCCGCTAACAAGGTTGATCAAGTCTTGTTAACAAACTCATTCCGAATAACACGGAACCGGAGAAATTTCGAATAACACTAAGTTACCTCAACGGGGATATGAAAATCCCCAACAATAAGAATATCATACGTTTTGTTGACAGTAGGGAGAGGAAATTCAAAACCTCCAAAAATGATAGTTGGAACTTTTTCAATAGAATTGATGCTATGAACTTGAGATTGTTTCCTCGGAAAGTGTACCGTATGCTCATTGCCATTAACATGAAAAGTGGCATTGCCTTTGTTGCAATCAATAACAGCCCCTGCAGTATTAAGAAAAGGTCTACCAAGGATAATAGACATACTATCATCCTCGGGAATATCAAGAATAACAAAGTCCGTTAAGATAGTGACATTTGCAACCACAACAGGCACATCCTCACAAATACCAACAGGTATAGCAGTTGATTTATCAGCCATTTGCAAAGATATTTCAGTAGGTGTCAACTTATTCAATTCAAGTCTACGATATAAATAGAGAGGCATAACACTAACACCGGCTCCAAGATCACATAAAGCAGTTCTAACATAATTTCTTTTAATGGAGCATGGTATAGTTGGAACACCCGGATCTCCAAGTTTCTTTGGTATTCCACCCTTAAAAGTGTAATTAGTAAGCATGGTGGAAATTTCAGCTTCCGGTATCCTTCTTTTATTTGTGATGATATCCTTCATATACTTAGCATAATGATTTACTTTAAGCATATCAGTTAAGCGCATACGTAAGAAAATAGGTCTAATCATTTCAGCAAAGCGCTCAAAATCCTCATCATCCTTTGACTTGGATGGTTTAGGAGGAAAGGGCATGAGTTTCTGAACCCATGGTTCTCTTTCCTTACCGTGCTTCCTAGCAACAAAATCTCTCTTATCATAACGTTGGTTTCTTGATTGTGGGTTATCAAGATCAACAGCAGGTTCAATCTCTACATCATTGTTATTACTAGGTTGAGCATCTACATGAACATCATTATTAGCACTAACATAAGGTTCATGTTCATCTCCAGATTGTGTTTCAGCATCAGAGATAGGAGTATCATTGGGATTCTCAAGTATTTCAGCATTAGGTTCACTAGAAGTTTGCACAGTCCTATCATTCTTCTTTTTCCTCTTCTTAGAAGAACTAGGAACATCTAGATTATTATTCTGAGAATCTTGTTCAATTCTTTTAGGGTGGCCTTCAGGATACAAAGGCTCCTGAGTCATTCTACCAGTTCTAGTAGCCACTCTAACGGCAAAGTCATTTTTATTATTCAATTCATCAAGCAAATCATTTTGAGCCTTGAGCACTTGCTCAGCTTGAGTAGCAACCATAGAAGCATATTTGCTAGCGCGGTGAAGTTCATCTTTAACTCTAGCCAGATTATCACCTACGCGTCCTATCTCGAAAGCATTATTCTTTAACTCTCTACCAACATAAGCATTAAAACTTTCTTGTCTAGCCGTAAAGTCATCAAATTCATCTAAGCATGGGCTATGAAATTTAGTAGAGGGTATTTCAACTTTATCATATCTATAGAGAGAATTTACCTTTACTACCTGTGTCGGGTTATCAAGACAATGTGGTTCTTCAGGCGGTAAATTAAGACCATGTATTTCTTCAATAGGTGGTAAATTCTTGACTTCTTCAGCTTTAATACCTTTTTCTTTCATTGATTTCTTTGCCTCTTGCATATCTTCAGGACTGAGAAATAAAACACCTCTCTTCTTCGGAGTGGGTTTAGGAATAGACTCAGGAGTTGGCTCAATTGGTTCAGGAATTACTTCAGGAACTGGCTCAGGAAGAGTCCAATTATTTTCATTAGTCAACATATTGTTCAATAATATTTCAGCTTCGTCAACTGTTCTTTCCCTGAAAACACAACCAGCACAACTATCCAAGTGGTCCTTGGAAGCATCGGTTAGTCCATTATAAAAGATATCAAGTATTTCAGTTTTCTTAAGATGATGATCAGGCAAAGCATAAAGCAACCGGAGAAGCCTCCCCCAAGCTTGTGGGAGACTCTCTTCTTTGATTTTCACAAAATTATATATTCCCCGCAAGGCAGCTTGTTTCTTATGAGCAGGGAAATATTTAGCAGAGAAGTAATAAATCATATCCTAGGGACTACCCACACAACCAGGAGCAAGAGAATTATACCAAGTCTAAGCATCACCCTTTAATGAGAACGGGAAAATCTTAAGGATATATAAATAGCGAGACTTCTCATCATGAGTAAATAGGGTGGCTATATCATTCAACTTGCTAAGATGTGCCACAACAGTTTCAGATTCAAGGCCATAAAAAGGATCAGATTCAACTAAAGTAATAATATCAGGATCAACAGAGAATTCATAATCCTTATCAGTAACACAGATAGGTGAAGTAGCAAAAGTAGGATCGGGTTTCATTCTAGCATTTAGAGACTGCTGCTTCCATTTAGCTAATAATTTCTTAAGATCATTTCTATCATTGCAAGCAAGAATAGCTTCAGCAGCTTCTTTGTTCATAACATAACCCTTAGGAACAACAGGTAACACATAATTATTGGGGAAACGTTCATCATCACTATCATCAATAGCATCTTCAATATTTTCATTCCCCCTAACTCTAGCAAGTTGGTCATCAAGAAATTCACCTAATGGCAAAGTAGTATCACGCACAGAAGTAGTTTCATCATGCATAGCAGAAGTGGCATCATCAATAACATGCGACATATTAGAATTCATAGCAGTAGCAGGTTTAGGTGTCGCAAGCCTACTAATAACAGAAGGAGAATCTAGTGCAGAGCTAGATGGCAGTTCCTTACCTCCCGTCGTAGTTGAGGGCAAAATCTTGGTCTTAGAGTCTTTCAAGTTCTTCATAGTGATCAACAGATATAAATCCCAAGTGACTCAGAGAATAAAGCTATGCTCCCCGGCAACGGCGCTAGAAATTAGTCTTGATAACCCACAAGTATAGGGGATCACAACAGCTTTCGAGGGTAGAGTATTCGATCCAAATTTATTGATTCGACACAAGGGGGGCCAAAGAATATTCTTGAGTATTAGCAGTTGAGTTGTCAATTCAACCACACCTGGATAACTTAGTATCTGCAGCAAAGTATTTAGTAGCAAAAGTGGTATGATAATAATGGTAACAGGTAAATGTTGTCGGGTTTTCGTAGTAGTTGTAACAGTAGGAACGGAAAAGTAAATAAGCAAAGAACAATATATGAAAAGCTCGTAGGCAATGGATCAGTGATGGATAATTATGTCGGATGTGATTCCTCATGCAATAGTTATAACATAGGGTGATATAGAACTAGCTCGAATTCATCAATGTAATGTAGGCATGTATTCCGTAGATAGTCACACGTGCTTATGGAAAAGAACTTGCATGGCATCTTATGTCCTACCCTCCCGTGGCAGCGGGGTCCTAGTGGAAACTAAGGGATATTAAAGCCTCCTTTTAATAGAGAACCGGACCAAAGCATTAACACATAGTGAATACATGAACTCCTCAAACTACGGTCATCACCGAGAAGTATCTTTATTATTGTCACTTCGGGGTTGTCGGATCATAACACATAATAGGTGACTATAGACTTGCAAGATAGGATCAAGAACACACATATATTCATAAAAACATAATAGGTTCAGATCTGAAATCATGGCACTCGGGCCCTAGTGACAAGCATTAAGCATAGCAAAGTCATAGCAACATCAATCTCAGAACATAGTGGATACTAGGGATCAAACCCTAACAAAACTAACTTGATTACATGGTAAATCTCATCCAACCCATCACTGTCCAGCAAGCCTACGATGGAATTACTCACACACGGCGGTGAGCATCATGAAATTGGTGATGGAGGATGGTTGATGATGACGACGGCGACAAATCCCCCTCTCCGGAGCCCCGAACGGACTCCAGATCAGCCCTCCCGAGAGAGATTAGGGCTTGGCGGCGGCTCCGTGTCGTAAAACGCGATAAAACTTTCTCCTCTGATTTTTTCTCCCCGAGACGGTATATATGGAGTTGGAGTTGAGGTCGGAGGAGGTCCGGGGGCCCCACGAGATAGGGGGGTGCGCCCTAGGGGGGCGCCCCCTGTCTCGTGGACAGGCCCTGGGCCCTGATTCTTTCGCCAAAAATTATTATTAATTCTGAAAAGTCCCTCCGTGGATTTGTAGGTCATTCCGAGAACTTTTCTTTTCTACACATAAAACAACATCATGGTAGTTCTGCTGAAAACAGCGTCAGTCCGGGTTAGTTTCATTCAAATCATGCAAGTTAGAGTACAAAACAAGGGCAAAAGTGTTTGGAAAAGTAGATACGTTGGAGACGTATCAGAGAGGCGGCCAAGGGGCGCCCCAAGTAGGTGGAATCCTACTTGGGCGCCTCCCAATTCGGCCTCCCCCCTTCCATATTCATCCGGAGGGGGAAGGAAGGAGGAGGGAGGAAGAAGGAAGGGGAAGGCCGAATTGCTCCCCTTCCTTTCTCTCTTCCCCTCTTTCCTTCCCCCTTATTTTGGCCTACATGTGGTGCACCAGCCCCCCAGGGGCTGGTCTGTTCTTGGCCCATTAGGCCCATGTAGTTGTCGGAGGGATGCCCGGAACCCCTTCCGGTGACCCGATATGTACCCGGTACCCCCAGAACACTTCTGGTGTCCGAATATCATCGTCCAATATATGAATCTTTACCTCTCGGCCATTTAGAGACTCCTCTCATGTGTGTGATCTCATCCGGGACTCCGAACAACATTCGGTCACCAGATCACAAAACCCATATAATACAAAATCGTCATCGAACGTTAAGCGTGCGGACCCTACGGGTTTCAAGATGGCAACGAGGACGGGGATCACTGGGGGGCACGCCACCATCCCTGCCCTGATCCCTGCTAGCCCCGCCCACCTTCGCGGGGGGGGGGGGAACAGTCCCCATGCCCGCTAACAACGGGTACCCGATCCCCATGGGGATCTCCATGGATACCAACAACAGCAAAACAACAGTAATAGAGGAGCACAAGTACACAACAACAATATATTGACATCAGTAAAAGAGGAGCACAAGTGCACAACAACAGTATATTGGCAGCACAAACAACAGTAAAAGAGGAGCACAATGATATGTCTCCAACGTATCTATAATTTTTATTGTCCCATGCTATTATATTACATGTTTTGGATGTTTATGGGCTTTACTCTACACTTTTATATCATTTTTGGGACTAACCTACTAACCGGAGGCCCAGCCCAAATAGCTTTTTTTTTCCAATTTCAGTGTTTCGAAGGAAAGGAATATCAAACAGAGTCCAAACGGAATGAAACCTTCGGAAGCGATCTTTTTGGAACAAACGCAATCCGGGAGACTTGGAGTGGACGTCAAGAAGCGAACGAGGCATCCTCGAGCGTCAACCGACATACTTCTTCCTCCTATATATATCCACGGACCCCGAAAACATCCATGAGCACCACGAAAAACTCTTTCCACCGCCGCAACCTTCTGTATCCGCGAGATCCCATCTTGGAGCCTTCGCCGGCGCTCCGCCTGAGGGGGAATCGACCATGGAGGGCCTCTACATCATCTCTAAGGCCTTTCCGATGAGTTGTGAGTAGTTTACCACAGACCTTCGGGTCCATAGTTATTAGCTAGATGGCTTCTTCTCTCTCTTTGAATCTCAATACAAAGTTCTCCTCGATCTTCTTGGAGATCTATTCGATGTAACTCTTTTTTGCGGTGTGTTTGTTGAGATCCGATGAATTGTGGGTTTATGATCAAGTTTATCTATGAGAAATATTTGAATCTCCTCTGAATTCTTTTATGTGTGATTAAGTTATCTTTGCAAGTCTCTTTGAATTATCAGTTTGGTTTGGCCTACTAGATTGATTTTTCTTGCAATGGGAGAAGTTTTTAGCTTTGGGCTCAATCTTGCGGTGTCCTTTCCCAGTAACAGCAGGGGCAGCAAGTCACGTATTGTATTGTTGCCATCGAGGATAAAAAGATGGGGTTTATATCATACTGCATAAGTTTATCCCTCTACATCATGTCATCTTGCTTAATGCGTTACTCTGTTCTTATGAACTTAATACTCTAGATGCAGGCAGGAGTCAGTCAATGTGTGGAGTAATAGTAGTAGATGCAGAATCGTTTCAATCTACTTGTTGCGGATGTGATGCCTATATACATCATCATGCCTAGATAATCTCATAACTATGCACTTGTCTACCAATTGCTCGATAGTAATTTGTTCACCCACCGTAATACTTATGCTATCTTGAGAGAAGCCACTAGTGAAACCTATGGTCCCCGGATCTATCTTTTATCATATAAGTTTTCCATCTACTTTTATTTGCATCTTTTACTTTCCAATCTATATCATGAAAATACCAAAAATATTTATCTTATCATATTATCTCTATCAGATCTCACGCAAGTGGCCGTTGAGGGAGTCCTGGATTAGGGGGTCCTCGGACAGCCGGACTATATTCTTATGCCGGACTGTTGGACTATGAAGATACAAGATTGAAGACTTCGTCCCGTGTCCGGGTGGGACTCTCCTTTGCGTGGAAGGCAAGCTTGGCAATTCAGATATGTAGATTCCCTTATGTGTAACCGACTCTGTGTAACCCTAGCTGTTGAAAATATGCCCTAGAGGCAATAATAAAATGGTTATTATTATATTTCCTTGTTCATGATAATTGTCTATTGTTCATGCTATAATTGTGTTATCCGGAAATCATAATACATATGTGAATACATAGACCACAACATGTCCCTAGTGAGCCTCTAGTTGACTAGCTCGTTGATCAACAGATAGTCATGTTTTCCTGACTATGGACATTGGATGTCATTGATAACGGGATCACATCATTAGGAGAATGATGTGATGGACAAGACCCAATCCCAAGCATAGCACAAGATCGTGTAGTTCGTTTGCTAGAGCTTTTCTAATGTCAAGTATCATTTCCTTAGACCATGAGATCATGTAACTCCTGGATACCGTAGGAGTGCTTTGGGTGTACCAAACGTCACAACGTAACTGGGTGACTATAAAGGTGCACTACAGGTATCTCCGAAAGTGTCTATTGGGTTGGCACGAATCGAGACTGGGATTTGTCGCTCCGTATGACGGAGAGGTATCTCTGGGCCCACTCGGTAATGCATCATCATAATGAGCTCAATGTGACCAAGTGGTTGGTCACGGGATCATGCATTACGGAATGAGTAAAGTAACTTGCCGGAAACGAGATTGAACGAGGTATTGGGATACCGACGATCGAATCTCGAGCAAGTAACATACTGTGTGACAAAGGGAATTGTATGCGAGATTACTTGAATCCTCGACATCGTGGTTCATCTGATGAGATCATCGTGGAACATGTGAGATTCAACATGGGTATCCAGATCCCGCTGTTGGTTATTGGCCGGAGAGTTGTCTCGGTCATGTCTGCATGATTCCGAACCCGTAGGGTCTACACACTTAAGGTTCAGTGACGCTAGGGTTATTAGGAAGACTTGTATGTGATTACCGAATGTTGTTCGGAGTCCCGAATGAGATCCCAGACGTCACGAGGAGTTCAGGAATGGTCCGGAGGTGAAGATTTATATATGGGAAGTTGTAATACGGTCACCGGAAAAGTTCGGGGGCATACCGGTATTGTACCGGGGCCACCGGAAGGGTTCCAGGGGTCCACCGGGAGGGGCCACCTCTCCCGGAGGGCCTCATGGGCCGTAGAGGGAAGGGAACCAGCCCTTAGAGGGCTGGGCACATCCCCCCTTGGGCCCATGCACCTAGGGTTGGGGGGGGGGGGGAACCCTAAAGGGGCACCCCCCTTGCTTGGGGGGCAAGTTCCCCCCCTTGGCCGCCGCCCACCCTCTAGATCTCATCTAGAGGGGGACGGCCCCCTTCCTCCTCCCCCTATAAATAGAGGGGTGAGGGGAGGGCTTCAAACACACCTCCAAGGCGCAGCCCCTCCCCTCCCCAACACCTCTCCTCCTCCGCAGAAGCTTGTCAAAGCCCTGCCGGAGTACTGCCTCTCCATCACCACCACGCCGTCGTGCTGCTGCTGGAGATCTCTTCCTCAACCTCTCCCTCCTCCTTGCTGGATCAAGGCATGGGAGACGTCTCCGCTCCGTACGTGTGTTGAACGCGGAGGTGTCGTCCGTTCGGCGCTAGGATCTTCGGTGATTTGGATCACGACGAGTACGACTCCATCAACCCCCTTCTCTTGAACGCTTCCGCTCGCGATCTACAAGGGTATGTAGATGCACTCCTATCTCTCTCGTTGCTAGATGACTCCATAGATTGATCTTGGTGATGCGTAGAATTTTTTTTATTTTCTGCAACGATCTTCAACAATGGTATCATGAGATAGGTCTATGCGTAGTTCCTATGCACGAGTAGAACACAATTTTGTTGTGGGCATAGATTTTGTCAATTTACTTGCCACTACTAGTCTTATCTTGTTTCGGCGGCATCGTGGGATGAAGCGGCCCGGACCGACCTTACACGTACGCTTACGTGAGACAGGTTCCACCGACTGACATGCACTAGTTGCATAAGGTGGCTAGCGGGTGTCTATCTCTCCCACTTTAGTCGGATCGGATTCGATGAAAAGGGTCCTTATGAAGGGTAAATATAAATTGGCATATCACGTTGTGGTTTTGATGTTGGTAAGAAACGTTCTTGCTATCACCCTATTGCAACCACGTAAAAACATGCAACAACAATTAGAGGACGTCTAACTTGTTTTTGCAGCATATGCCTTGTGATGTGATATGGCCAAAAGGATGTGATGAATGATATATATATATGTGATGTATGACATTGATCATGTTCTTGTAATAGGAATCACAACTTGCATGTCGATGAGTATGACAACCGGCAGGAGCCATAGGAGTTGTCTTAATTATTGTATGACCTGCGTGTCATTGAATAACGCCATGTAATTACTTTACTTTATTGCTAAACTGTTAGCCATATTAGTAGAAGTAATCATTGGCGTGACAACTTCATGAAGACACGATGATGGAGATCATGGTGTCATGCCGGTGACGATGATGATCATGGCGCCCCGAAGATGGAGATCAAAAGGAGCAAAATGATATTGGCCATATCATGTCACTATTTGATTGCATGTGATGTTTACCATGTTTCTACATCTTATTTGCTTAGAACAACGGTAGTAAATAAGATGATCCCTCATAATAATTTCAAGAAAGTGTTCCCCCTAATTGTGCGCCGTTGCGAAAGTTCGTTGTTTCGAAGCACCACGTGATGATCGGGTGTGATAGATTCTAACGTTCACATACAACGGGTGTAAGACAGATTTACACATGCAAAAACACTTAGGTTGACTTGACGAGCCTAACATGTACATACATGGCCTCGGGACACAAGAGACCGAAAGGTCGAACATGAGTCGTATAGAAGATACGATCAACATGAAGATGTTCCCCGATGATGACTAGCCCGTCTCACGTGATGATCGGACACGGCCTAGTTGACTCGGATCATGGATCACTTAGATGACTAGAGGGATGTCTATCTGAGTGGGAGTTCATTAAATAATTTGATTAGATGAACTTAATTATCATGAACTTAGTCTAAAACGTTCGCAATATGTCTTGTAGATCAAATGGCCCATGCTAATGTTGCCCTCAACTTCAACGTGTTCCTAGAGAAAACCAAGCTGAAAGACGATGGCAACAACTACACGGACTGGGTCCGGAACTTGAGGATCATCCTCATAGCTGCCAAAAGAGCATATGTCCTAGATGCACCGCTAGGTGAAGCACCCGTTTTCCCAGCAACTCAAGACGTTAGAACGCCTGGCAGTCGCGTAGTGATGATTACTCCCTAGTTCAGTGCGGCATGCTTTACAGCTTAGAACCGGGGCTCCAAAAGCGTTTTGAGCAACACAGAGCATATGAGATGTTCCAAGAGCTGAAAATGGTTTTCCAAGCTCATGCCCGGTGTCGGTGTCAAAACTGGCGGATCTCGGGTAGGGGGTCCCGAACTGTGCATCTAGGCGGAGGGTAACAGGAGACAAGGGACAGGATGTTTTTACCCAGGTTCGGGCCCTCTCGATGGAGGTAAAACCCTACTCCTGCTTGATTAATATTGATGATATGGGTAGTACAAGAGTTGATCTACCATGAGATCAGAGAGGCTAAACCCTAGAAGCTAGCCTATGGTATGATTGTTGTTCGTTCTACGGACTAAAACTCTCCGGTTTATATAGACACCGGAGAGGGCTAGGGTTACACAGAGTCAGTTACAATGGGAGGAGATCTACATATCGTATCACCAAGCTTGCCTTCCACGCCAAGGAAAGTCCCATCCGGACACGGGACGAAGTCTTCAATCTTGTATCTTCATAGTCCGGGAGTCCGACCAAAGGTCATAGTCCGGCCATCCGGACACCCCCTAATCCAGGACTCCCTCAGTAGCCCCTGAACCAAGCTTCAATGACGACGAGTCCGACGCGCAAATTGTCTTCGGCATTGCAAGGCGGGTTCCTCCTCCGAATACTTCATAGAAGATGTTGAACACAAGGATAGTGTCTGGCTCTGCAAAATAAGTTCCACATACCACTGTAGAGAGAATAATATCTGCACAAATCTAATCTGCTGATGTACTCCGTAGCGTGATGTCATGCCACAGCCACACCTTTATTCGAATCGTTTTACTGTCCCACCTCAGCGCATTTAGCGAGGCGGTTTCCTTGGCGCGTCTTGTCAAAGTAGAGATCGTGTCCCCTTATTCCGGGATTCTCATCAATACGGGTGTGGGTAACCCAACCGCACCATTGGTATGGCTTCATAATTGAAAGTGAGTCCCAAACGGTCACGGGGAGGGCTCTTGGTATTCAACCCCTTTATAAAGGGACCAAGGCTCGACTCCTTTCTTTCAATCCAATCAAATCCGCCTCTGGCCTCGAGTTCCAACACCCAAAGCTTCAGATTCAGGCGCTTCAGACCTTCGATGATGTCCGGCTCCGACCTCCAAGGCCGGTGGATGCCTTCCTCCATTACAGAAGAAGACGTGCGAAAGCTGAGAGATGCCAGGTATCTGACCGGCGAAATCTCACATAGGCTGCCTGCTCAAGGGCAGGCTATTCCCACTCCCCAGCCCAGTGAGAGTGTGGTGTTCACATCTCACTTCCTTCGGGGGCTAGGCTTCCCGACTGATCCCTTTGTGAGGGGGCTCATGTTTTATTACGGGCTGGAATTTCACGACTTAGCTCCGGAGTCCATCCTCCAAATCTCATCGTTTATTATCGTGTGTGAGGCCTTCCTCCATGTTACTCCTCACTTCGGGATGTGGCTTAAAACCTTCAAGGTAGAACCGAAGATGATCGAGGGGCAGCACGCTGAGTGCGGAGGTGCAACTATAAGCAAGATTGCCGATGCCCCATGGCCCGAGGGCTCTTTTCAAGAGGAGTTCGGATTATGGCAACGGGAGTGGTTCTACATCACAGCCCCCAGGGGCACCACATGGGTGACGCCGCCTGCTTTTCTCTCGGGTCCCCCACCACGGCTAGCGTCATGGGTCAATAAAGGACTTAACTGGGGGCCGTCCAAGGACGTGCCCTTGCTGCAGGGCCGTATTCGAGATCTCCGAGAGAGAGACATCAATTTGGCCGTAGCGGCGCAGGTTATGTTGATTCGCCGCATACTGCCCTGCAAACACCGCCCCCTCCGCCTGTGGGAATTTAATCCGGAAGGGCCACGAGCTCTCCAACACTATATGGGCACGACGCTCGTGGAGATGTATAAATTGTTCTTCGGATCACAAGCAAGCTGTCCGGACTTGTCCGAGGACGCAGGCCTGAGCTGCAATCGCCCGGATACTCAAGTAAGTAGCCCCGTACCCGGACACGCCATCCGTACATTTATCATAAAACTGCCCTTAAAAGAGCTATCCTTTAAACAGGAATGGATAGCGGAAGCAAGGCTTATCAGGTGTCCGCCCCCCTCCCTGAGACCACGCCGGATCCCGTGTTAACCAGGATGCGGGAGATTGCGCATTTTGAAGAAGGCGAAGAGGGGAACAAGAAAGCTACCACCTCCGTGAAGGAGGTTGTCAGGAAGGGAGGAACCGAGAACTCCTCTATCCAGGGAAAGAAGAGGAATGCCTCTGAAAACCCGGAGGCGATCGCCTCAAAGCGGGGGAAGAAATCTTCGTCAGAGGGTCCGGCACCGGAGAGTGCTCCAGCCGCATTGTGCCCCCAAGGGGATCAGCTCTCCAACGAGCCGTAAGTAAAGAGGGGGGTTTTAAAATGAGCGATATCCCTATTTTCTTTCTGAGGAAGATAACCAAAATTTTACCTTGCAGTTCGGATCTCAACCCTTCTAAGCAGAGCTCATCTTCCGGGGATCTCTGTCCAGAGATGATGGAGAGCAAAATGCCTCCCCTAGCTGTACCATCTTGCGAGGCTGGCGACCCCGAGGTGTCATCTCGGAGGATTTCTCCAAATCCGGACTTTAAAAAAGGTCGTCGGACTAGTCCGGCACCTTTAGGTGCATGGTCGGAGGGGCTGCAGGATCTGCTCGGGCGAGCGTCTATCTCAGAAGAACACCTTGTGTTGATGAACACGGTGATTAGAAGGATTTCATCCGCGGAAAGCGGATTGTACGAGGCCGCCAGGAGTTTACTGACAGGTTTTGAGGTACGCGAAAAGATGTACCTTTTGACAGAGCCGCATATATAAAATGCGCCCTGTATAAATAGTAGCCCATGACACTCTGTGTGTTGTCAAAAATGACGGCGCACAGAGGGTCATAATCCCAGGTATAATATGTCGCCTTTCCTATGTAGGTGGCGAGGCGTTCGGTGGCTAGCCGGACTGATGAATCTGCCGAGCTAAAGCGGCAACTTGACGTAGCAGATGCCGACATCGCGCTTGTAAATGAGCGGCTAGACGAGGCACAAGGTATGTAATGTCTCCAAAGACATCTGATAAGAGGAGCTTGATGCTCGTGCCTTATAACATATGTGCTTAATGCAGATGGTGCCGCTGCCGTGGAGAACCTTCGGACGGAACTTGCCCGAGCCAAGGAGCAAGCGAGGAAGAGTGATGCGGCTGCCGTTAAAGCGGCTGAAGAGCTAAAAGCCGAACAGGCTGCTCACTGCCAGAGCAAGAAAGAAATGGCCGAGATGGCTGTAAAATTGAAGGATGCTTCCGACCGGTGTAAGCTTCGTGAAGAAGAAGATAGGGTGGCACAGAAGGACCTAGAAAAGGTCACTGTCGAGGCCAAGGACACTCGCTCTGCAATGAGAGCTATGAAGGAGGAGCTACATCAGGCCGGAGATATCGCGGCTGGAAAGCCCTATATGTTGCGGATGAAGTTCGGGGATCCTAAGTATGCTCCGTTGGACCGGAAGTGGAGTGCGGCGAACACTTATCTGGATTTGGCGGTAAGTGCCGCGGATGCGACCGAACACTTCCGGGGTCTAGATGACCATAAATTGGAAGAACTATTTTGGTCGCAGTTCCATAATCCAGAGCGCCCACTTTTGGTGTCCGATCGTTTGGCCGCTTGAGTGGAGCTGAACAGGTTGTCCGGACTCGCTATGAGGTACTTTTTCTCTTTTAAGAAGGGTGAAACTTTCCTTCCAATACTTGTGCGCTCTAGCCATCTCTACTGAACAAACCCACTACACATCGAGTGGCAGGCGCGAGTCGTCTGTGGCCGGAAGAGCCAGAGCCGAAGAGTTATTTTAGCTTGGTGCAGCAGTTCCTTGGTTCGGTGCCGCATGTTGATGCAATGAAGAGGTCAGCGTGCATAGAGGGTGCTCAGATGGCTCTTGCCCGTGTCAAGACATACTGGGCGGATATGAAGGCCAGTGTTGTTGCATCCTAGGATTCGGACGAAAGCCGAGTACCCGCCAAGCACTACTTTGAGGAAGTTCTTCAGGGCGCTCGTTTAATAGAGATGCAATGCTCGAAGGATGTTGTGTTCGAATAACCTGTGGCCTAAGGCCTTTGCGAAGCCTGCGAAATGTTGGTGACGCCTTTGGAGAGGGAGTGGTCTGTTCCATGTAATTGTCATCATCAGGCACCAGAGTGGTGACTTGAGCTGGTGGAGTACGTGGGATATCATCTTGCATAGGGGTGTCTTGTTGTTGTTGCTCAACTCATGAGTCATCTTGAGCAACTGGCGCCAGGGGACGGCCAATGCTAATGAGTTCACTACTCATGAGAGCAGGCGATGATACCGACTTGGGTTCAAGCTGAGGAAGGACTTCATCATCATTCACATTGTCTTCATGACCAATGTCTTCAGCTACGTTGGGGTCAACAGCTGGAATCTCTTCATTATCTGGAGCCTCTGTGGAAGCAGGCTCATGAATCACTAGACGACGCTCGCGGTTGTCAGGTGGTGCAACAAAAATTGACTTAACATTCAGCGGTACTTGGGCAGAGGCACGCTCTTTTGTTGAAGACTTTGAAGCCTTAGTCTTCAATTTGTTTGTGGAGGGAGCAGCCTCAGAGGAGTCTTCATACTTCCTCTTCCTGGCTTCGATTTCGGCTAGCTTTGTCTTCTTTTGCTCAGAAGCTGCTGAGGGAACCTTTGGCTTTGAGCCAGACATGCTGGCAGGGAAGACCTTGGTTGGCCCTGCCTTGAAGATTTTGGTTCAGCTTCAGGAGACATCTTGGTTTTCTTGGCAGCCATCTTGGGGTAGATGCCAGGACGCCCAAGTGCTTTTCTCTTCTCAGCTTCATTGTGTGCTTGCACGCATTTCTGTGCATAGTACTTCATGCGCTCACGTGAGCCTTTGGCTTCTTCATGCTTCTTGTTGAATTCGGCCTTGAGGTCAGTCATCATCTTCTTGAAGATTTACACATCAGCCACACTGAGCTTGGCCATGTGCTTCTTGAAGTGTGCCTTCTCATAATCAATCTTGTTCTTGAGATCGATGATTTCCTAAGCCAGAGCAAGTTCATTTGCAATGCCTTCGTGAAATGTGACACTGATGTCCATAGGCAGCTGCAGATCGTCAATGTTGATGCTTTGGTCCTCAAACCATACATCAGTGAACTTGTTCAATATATCAGCATCAAAGAGAGACAGATCATGGAATATCTCTACCTCTTGCGTGCTCTTGATCAACATCCCCAGAGCTTCATCTCCTAGATCTTCATCACTGGATAGATTAATGGTGTTCTCCTCATTGCGCAGAACGGCAGCAGGAGTCAGGTCATGCCCTGAAATCTTCTTGGGCTTCTTGGTCTCCTTAATCTTCTTGGAGACACGAGACAAGTCTTCAGACTGCACACTGGGTTCAGGAGGTGCATCCTTCAATGGCTTCACAGTCGAAGCTTTTGGTGCAGCAAAGGGTTTTGAAGCTTTTGACTTCTTCTTCTTCTGCTGCTTCGGTGGTGCAGGTGCATCTTCAGACTCTGCATCATCAGCATATTGTTCCACCATGGCCCTCTAAGCAACAATATGGGAGAGGAGCCCATCGAAGCTATTGAAGGGACTGATGATATTAGGATTGGCGTCATGTGTGCCATCCTGCCTTGGAGTAGACGGAGCGGGGTTGAAGTCAAGTCTGAATGCCTTTTTGTTCTTGGCAGCTGTCGGTGTCAAAACCGGCAGATCTCGGGTAGGGGGTCCCGAATTGTGCGTCTAAGGCTGATGGTAACAGGAGGTGGGGGACACGATGTTACCCAGGTTCAGGCCCTCTCTATGGAGGTAATACCATATTTCCTGCTTGATTGATCTTGATGAATATGAGTATTACAAGAGTTGATCTACCATGAGATCGTAGTGGCTAAAACCCTAGAAGTCTAGCCTATGATTATGATTGTAGTTGCCTCTACGGACTAAACCCTTCGGTTTATATAGACACCAGAGGGGGCTAGGGTTACACAAAGTCGGTTATAGAGAAAGGAATCTACATATCAGAATCACCAAGCTTGCCATCCACGCAAAGGAGAGCCCCGTCCGGACACGGGAAGAAGTCTTCTATCTTGTATCTTCATAGCCCAACAGTCCAGCCCATGCTAATAGTCCGGCTGTTCTTGAAACCCTTAACCCATGATGGTTGTTCCCTGCCACCACGATGAACATGAACTAAATCTGTCATCGGACCGTGCTCAGGAGATAGCGCCGTAACCGCTCTGGCCCTAGATCCGGAGCAGACCGCGCCATCTGAGGACGGGAAGCTCAACCCCGCCACGGAAGCCGCAGACTCAGCGGCATTTGAGCCGCACACAGACCCAACATCGAGCTGGGCTTGTGCCACTGGAACCTCGGATTCGTCTCCGGCCATAGGTTCCGTACCGCGTGCATCCGCGTCCATCGAACTTGATTGGGCTCCGATCTTCAATTTCAGCTCCGCGGACATCTTCCAGCACTCACCTCTAGGCGATGTGTTAAACTCATTGAAATCCCTCTCCTTGTCGGGGGACTCCCGGCCGAACTATGTCCAGCTCAAATTGGAAGCCGATAACGGAGAATTTTGCTCCCCACCCACCACCCACTTCATAACCACTGTCAAAGACTTAACCGACAAGCTCGATTATGGCTTCGAAGACATCGACGATATGGACGATGATGCCGGAGAGGAGCAGGCACAAAAACAACCACTCACAGGGCGGTGGACGGCTACATCCTCATACAAGGTATATATGGTGGACGCACTTAAAGAAAAGGAGACCGACGGCAATAATGATAAGCCTATCGATGAACCTCCCAAGCATCAGCGTCAGAAGCGCCGATCTCGATCTAGCAAAGGAAAATATAGCAACATTGTCACTAACGATGGTGATAATCCAGACCAAGCCGAGGACTCTCCAGACCCAGCGATGGAGCTGGACAAGCGAGAGGACGGTGAACAAAGTCTGGGACCGCTGTCTGACCACAGCGATGCCGAAGATACCAATTACCAACTTATCTCCGAAGAGGAGGTCAGTCTAGGCGACGACGAATTCATCGTCCCAGAAGAACCCTTAGAAAAAAAGCGCCTCCACCGGAGGCTTATCGCCACAGCGAGGAGCCTGAAGAAGCAGAAGCAGCGGCTAAAAGCCGCACAGGATACACTCAATGATAGATGGAACGAAGTGCTAGACACTGAGGAAAAATATGTCTGCAATCGCCAAACAAAGGGCTATCCTAAGCATAAATTACTGCCTGAATTCGACGACGAGGCTATTTTGCCTATACCGCCAAAAAACAATATTGCCGACAAGCCGAACAGATCAACTCGCGGATGAGACAGAGTGGCCAATAATGGCGTACACAAGCCCACACCCCCTCCCCGCAAAGGAAAGGAGGTCGCGGCTCAGGACCAGGAACACGATCTACGTGAGGACCTGGACAAAAAGGCTGGCAAAACAAGGTCCATCTATGGATCCAGGGAACGTGCTCCTGCACGGGACCATGGTTATCAAACCAAATATGTCAGTCATTTACTAGTTCGGAACCAATACCGAACATTACAACCGTCGGACCCACGCCACGACACAACCAAATACAGGGGTGCCGCACACCCCCAGTGTTTCACCGATGAGGTGTTGGAACACGAATTTCCAGAAGGGTTTAGACCCATAAACATCGAGGCATATGACGGAACGACAGACCCTGCGGTTTGGATAGAAGACTTTATTCTTCACATCCACATGGCTCGCGGAGATGATCTCCACGCCATCAAATACTTACCCCTCAAGCTGAAAGGACTAGTCGGGCACTGGCTGAAAAGCCTCCCCGAAAACTCCATTGGAAGCTGGGAAGAACTTGAGGATGCTTTTCGGGCCAATTTCCAAGGGACCTATGTCCGGCCACTAGATGCAGACGATCTAAGTCACATAATCGAACAACCTGGAGAATCGGCCCGTAAGCTTTGGAACTGGTTTCTCACTAAGAAGAACCAAATCGTCGATTGTCCGGACGCTAAAGCCTTAGCGGCCTTCAAACACAGTGTCCGGGACGAATGGCTAGCCAGACACCTCGGCCAGGAAAAGCCAAGGACATTGGCAGCCTTATCTACACTCATGACCCATTTTTGTGCAGGTGAGGACAACTGTTTAGCCCGTAGCAGCACCAGTGATCCTGGCACATCTGAGGTCAGGGATGGCAATGAAAGCCACGACGCAACAAAAACAAATGTCAAAACTATGAAGAAAGCCCAGACAATACAATGGTAAACGCCGGATTCAGTGGCCCCAGACCCGGTCAACGGAAGAAGCCATTTAAAGGCAATAAAGACGATCCATCCAGCCTGGACAAAATTCGAGACATGCCCTGCCAGATCCACGGCAACCCCGGTAAACCTGCGAACCATACCAACCGTAGTTGTTGGGTCTTCAAGCAGGCCGGCAAACTCAATGTCGAGAACAAGGGGAAGGGACCTCAAAGCGAAGATGAGGACGAATCTCAGCAGCCTAACATGGGGGGACGGAAGAAATTTCCACCGGAGATTAAAACAATGAGCATGATCTATGTGACTCACATCCCAAAGAGAGAGCGCAAGCGCGCACTCCGAGATTTCTATGCCATTGAGCCTGTTGCCCCCAAATTCAACCCATGGTCGGCCTGTCCGATCACCTTTGATCGCAGGGATCATCCGACTAGTATCCATCACGGGGGTTCGGCTGCCCTAGAGCTCGATCCAATAATCGACGGACACCATCTCACTCGAGTCCTTATGGACGGCGGCAGCAGTCTCAGTTTGATATATCAGGACACTGTCCGCAAAATGGGGATAGACCCGTCAAGAATCAAGCCAAGTAGCACAACCTTTAAAGGAGTTATACCGAGCATAGAGGCCCGTTGCATAGGCTCTTTAACATTGGAGGTCGTATTCGGCTCTCCTGATAACTTTCGAAGCGAAGAACTAATCTTCGACATAGCTCCGTTCCGAAGTGGCTATCATGCACTACTCGAGAGAACGGCCTTCTCCCGCTTCAATGCAGTCCCGCATTATGCCCATCTAAAGCTCAAAATGCCTGGACCGTGTGGCCTCATTACAGTCAGTGGAAATATGGAGCGCTCTCTTCGCACAGAAGAGTACACTGCTGCTCTAGCAGCCGAAGCCCAAAACGGCCTATTTAAGCCGAACAGCTCATCGGTCGTCAAGACCGCAGACACAGCTAAACATGTCCGACGCACGCCTCAGCGCGGTAGCTTAGATAAACCCGAGCTCGATTAGCAGTTATGCCCTCATCGACTGCCCCATAAGGAGATAGCACACATGCCACGTGTACACAAATATACAATCAAAATTCCTTGGGCGGCGCCGGGGGCACACTGCACACAAAAAGTCCATAGTTCGGCTCGACCCTATTCGTACTCTAGAAGTTATCTTTCATGGTTCATTAAAACAAACCATCTTTACTTACGGCCATACCAGACTCTTTTACCTAGTCTTTTCCCATTTTTTACAGTGGGCCATCACACTATACCCTTCAAGGACACTTCACAACAGAGAAAACGGCGCAGACGTGCAGCACGGCCCGCATTAAGGTTTCATTTTTAAGATTAAGCCCCTGTGCAAACCTTTTTATCTCCTTTTGTTTTATACTTCCCTAGCATGTAAAGTGTCCAAGGAAGATATCGGCATTATCTGTAAGTATACGGCTCGCCGTACTAAAAGTGGATATTATAGAAGCAGTTTGGTTCGTATTGTGTTTTGAGATTTATTCTCTCACCACCTGTGTTCTTACCCCACGTTAGATTGCCACACGTGCCTTGATACCAGGGTCTATTACCAGGGGCTGTATATAGCCCGGTATATATTGAAATGTCCGAACACCTATAGGGAGTGTTTGGCGTCGCGAGTCTGGCCTTATATGCATCAGCTCCAAATCATGTCTTTGGTCAATAGTTGGGTTGCCCGGCTCCTGTGCTTACTACCTTACGTTCCGCTCTATCGGCTAGGGTGGTAAAGGGAGAACTACTGCGATTGTGTCCTGGTTTATCCGGATGAACACCTCAGTAGAGAAAGCCAAAAACTGACTGTCATGATGTGGCGAGAGCTGGTCAACCACTCGATAACTCAGTGGAATCTTCACGATTCCTTCCGCATTAACGAAGGACCGTTTTTCTGGTCACGTATGTAAATGCACTGTATTCGGATAACTGTGTACATACCAGGGGCTATATCGTAGACCCACCGTCAAACTCCTATGGCTAAGTGAAAGTGTTAAAGCCCTATAGTCTGATTGCCTGGTTCACCACATTGACACCTCCTTAATAGACCAAGACGTTGGGTCAAGAGTGATCAAATGCTTTTTCGAACACCCCAGTGTTATACGCAAGAGGGGCTGAAGCCGACGACTGGTAATCTTTCAGATTATATAAAAACAGCCGCACAGGAGGCACCAATTTTTTTAGGCAAAAGTACAAAATATAGCCTTAAATATATCATAATAATGTTTTTACAATTTCAATACAACTTCACTCGAACATAATATCTTTCGAGCACTAACCCTCTATTAAGCGGGCACCCTCTAGGACATCTTCAAAATAATGTTCTGGCGCGTGATAGTCCTTGCCCTCGGGTGGACTTTTTGCTGCAATATCGGTGGCCTTCATCTTCGCCCGGTATATCTTGACATGGGCAAGGGCCATCCGTGCACCTTCTATGCACATTGACCGCTTTACAGCGTCGATACGCGGTAACGCATCAACAAGTCGCCGCACCAAACTGAAATAACTATTCGGAATTGGCTCAGTCGGCCACAGCCGGACTACGACGTCCCTCATGGCAGATCCAGATAGCTTGTGGAGCTCGGCCCACAGGGTCATTTGTTCGTTCAACAACAATGGACGCTTTGGCATGCTAAATTGTGACCAGAAAAGCTTTTCCGTCGGGTGTCCTTCTTGCGCTTGGAAAAACTGCGTCGCATCGAAGACACTCTTCGACAAGTCCAAACATGCATCTGGAGAACTCCACACCTGATTAAGCGGGGCATACTTTGGATCACCGAATTTAGTTTGCAATAAGAAGGGCTTACCATCCGCAATCTCCCCAGCTTGTCGGATCTCCTCCCGAGCCACTCTTGACTCAGACCGTGCTTCTCTCGCCTCTTGTAAGGCCTTGTCAAGATTAGCCACTTTGTTTTGGTTATCTTTTTCAAGCAATTCGTATAGGCCAGCGGCATCCTTTAGCTCCAGCACCATAGTGGATATACTCTCCTTGCACTGGCGCCGGGCAGCCTGTTCGGCCTTCAATTCAGCAGCCGCCTTTTCGGCAGCCGCATTACTCATCCTGGCTTGCTCCTTGGCCCGGGCAAGTTCAGCCCAAAGGGTCTCAACCGTGGCGGCACTATCTGCAGTTATGCATATAAAATTCTCAGTGTCACACTGATTTCATAATACTAGCATGTACTGAGGGCCCCAAAGACATACCTTGCGCCTCGTCGAGCCGCCTGTTCATAAGCATGATGTCCTCATCTACTACATCACTTTCTGCTTTAGATGTGCTACCTCTGTAGCTTGGGCAGTTGCCACGGATGTAATGTCCTGTGTTTCATTTAGTCAGATCATTTCCTGGGCATATATTTTCTTGATCCTCTGATCGCCTCCCTTTGGACGTCCAGAGTCTCAGGGGCTACTATCTATACACAGGTGCATTTTGCATTTATAACACAAAAAAATTCCATTACATACCTCAAAGCCTCTGAGAAGGCTCATAAAGGCTTCATTCAATCCGCTTTTTGCGGGCCGAACCCTTTCAACCACCGTACCCATCAAGGTATGATGTTCCTCTGAGACGGACGCGTGCCACAACGTGTTTGTCACAGTATACGGCGCCTCCAGATCCGGAGCATAATGCGCCGTCCCTCGGAAGCCGGATTGTCACTGCCCCAGTTTAGGCCTTGCTTGTTCTTGCATTAGCCTCCATGCATCATGTCTAAACTTTATGAAACTTTGAAATGGGAGCTGATAAACCCTAGAAGCAAATGAAATTCAACTAGGGTCCAAATAAAATCATTTTCACTAAACCCAAAATGCCCTTCTAAAATGTTCATCATCTTTGCCTTGGTCTTAAACCTCTGACAAAAATGGTGCGCACTTTTCTAGGACAACAGAGGGTCGCTGAATTAAATCATATAGTATTTGCATTTGGGCATTTAAATGCTATAAAATATTTTAAATGCTCAAATAATCTTAAACTGGCATGTTTACTGTAAGATATATTCCAACAGTGGTCATGAGAAGTTTAATGATTTTTGGGGTTTATTTAGTATTTTAATTAAAGCCCTAAAGTTACAGAAGAAATAGAAAACAGAAATAAAAAAAGAAAGAGAGGGAAGGACTTACCTGGCAGCCCAGCCAGCCCACCACTGTAGCAGCCCAGCTGGGCAAAGCCAGCCCGGCCCACCAGGGGAAACAATGTCTTCTTCCTCTTTCCAGGAGGAGAAGCAGCTGCGTGCCTGGTGCGCAAGCGAGCCGCGCCAGCTCCTCCCTGCCTGCCTGGTATCCACGATCTTCTGGACGACGCCAGGAACCCCCCATGCATCTCTTCCCACTCTCCCCGTGCTCTTTCCTATCCCCTGTCTCTCTCTTGCGCGCAGCCACCAGGGCGCCATCGCTGCCGTCCGTTGCCACCGCGGCCACAACCACTCCCTCGCTCCGTCTCCGCGTCCCCGAGCTCCGCATCGTCTCCCTCTTTATCCATGCCGAGCCAAGCAACCGGGGAAGCACCGCGTCGTCGTCCCGGATGTCTTCTTCAACCTCGGTGCCAGCGATCCCTGCCGCTTGATTTGCCACCATCAGGCCTTCCCCAAGCTCGCTGAGACCCTCGCCCGACGCGCTGTGAGCTCCTGCTCTTTCCCCCCTAGCCTGCCATCGTTTCCTCCCTCTACCGCGCTAGTCGCCGTAGCTATGAGCTCACCGCCGCTGGACTTCAAGCCGCCGTGGCTAGAGGCCGTTTCTGTCGCGTCCAAGCACCGCTACGTGCTCAACATGTTCCCAGAAACCCAATACCACCGTCAGCTAGTTCCCCCGTGCACTGCAGCATCGATACCGAGCTTGCCCAAGCTCCGGCTGCTGCGCTTGCCGTTGTCGCCGTCACTATGGTCCACCCCAGCACGAGCTGATGGCTCCATTGGATGGGGACGAGCACCAGCGTCTCACAGGACCAAACCGCGCTCGAAAACGTGTCCTACAGCTCGACCCCGAGCGTCGCTGCCGCGAGCCGTGGTCGCCGTCATTTAATCGCCGGTTAGCCGACGTGGCATCGTCATTAGGACTAACCCCCCCACCCTTAGCCACCTCATTGCCACTGACAACGGGCCCCACCACCGGTCAAACCCAGTCAGCGCTGGATTTGACCGGGTTTGCCCAGTGTGACACTGACCAGTGGGCCCCACTGGTCAGGTTTGACCTGGTCATCACCGTTGACCTCCTGATGTCATGCTAACGTCAGGCTGACGCAGTAATTCATTGTCTGGATTAAGAATAATTCAGAAAATTCCAGGAAATAGTTAAAACTTCAAAAAATTCATAGAAATTCAACCGTAACTCCAAATTAAATAATTTATATATGAAAAATTATCAGAAAAATATGAAGAATCTGTTTATGACATTTTCATGCATGTTCGAACAACTTAAGGTTGCTGAATATGACAATTTGGTTAAATGGCATTTGAAAATGCCACATATGGAGTTTGATTTTGAACCTTGAGTTCAAAGCAACTTCATTTAACTCGTTGCTAGTTGCATTAGCTCAATCAACAACATATCGCCATGTCATGATCATGCATCATATTGCTGCATTGCATTGATTGTGTCCTTTCTCTGTTGCCGGTGTGTGTTCCCCTCGATAGACGTATATTCCAGTGACGAGTTCAATGACACTGATGAAGAGCTATATCATCTTCAGAAGTGCCAGGCAAGAAAAAGCCCCTTGTTCATTCCGATACAATCCCACTCTCTCGCTCCTGCTCTCTTTTACTGCATTAGGACAACAACGATTCATCTGCTACTTGTTGCGGTAGTTGAACCCCTTTTCCTCTGCATGACCTGTCATTGCCATAGTAAATAGATGAAACCCACTAGCATGAGTAGGAGTTGTTTGAGCCCTGATGTGCCTACTCATTCATGCTTGTTTGTCATGCCTGCTATGCTTAGATTTGTGTCATGTATGATTCATCGGTGATGAATTGGAACCGTGATGAACATGTCCTACTGTGTGTGAGCTAAGTGTGTGAACACGATTTGGTAAAGGTAGCGATGAGAGGCCATGTAGGAGTACATGGTGGGTTGTCTCATTGAAGCCGTCCTCGGGAACTGAGTTTTGTGTTTGTGATCCATGAACAGCTACTACCACTCATTGGGATCCTTAATTGACCCTCTCGGCTTCTTAACCACCCTTGTCCTCTATCTAGGAGTTGCAAGTAGTTTCTGGTGTTTGTAGTATACTGGAGGCTATGCATAGCGCTGACCCGAGGAGTGGGCTATGATGCGGTAGGCACGTGGTCGGGTATGCCGGGCGCCCGTTTGGTGTCGCGGAACCCCGTACACATCGTTCGGGGCCGTATGTGGAAACCTCAGCCAGACTCCCTACGGATGGAACCTGAATAGGCGATAAACCTAGACTAGAGACTTGAGTGTTTAGGTAGGCTATGGCCGACACCCTCGCTGGGCTTCCGCTTGAAGGTTGCCGAGTACATGTCGTGTAAATGACGGTAAATGGTGAGAGCGTGTGTGAAGAAGTACACCCCTGCAGGGTTAACATAATCTATTCGAATAGTCGCGTCCGCGGTAAAGGACCTCTGGGTTGCCTATACAGTTCATAGACAAGTGAAAGTGGATACTCTAAAATACGCAAGATAAGCGTGAGTGTTATGGATGGCGTTCTCGTAGGGAGACGGGAGCGGATCCATAGTGGTGTATTGATATGGTGAATATGTGGACTCGTGTGCGCCACCTCAAAAGAGTTACTTGCAGTCATAGTTCAGCATAGCCACCGAGTCAAAGCTGGCTTGCTGCAGTTAAACTCCACCACCCCTTTGTTGATAATGATACATATGTAGTTAGTTCTGATGTAAGCCTTGTTGGGTACATTTGTACTCACGTTTTCTTAATTTATGTTTTTGCAAAGAGACTTCAGTCTCGCTAGTAGTTCCGCGTGGACTTCTACGTTTAGCTTGTTACCTCAGCTACGATCTTGTGCCCTCGGCAGGATCTGGTAGATTGTCAGGCTTCTCAGCCTTTTTCATTTGTAGATGTCTATACTCAGACATGTTATGCTTCCGCTTGTGTTTTGACTTGTATGCTCTGAATGTTGGGTCATGAGACCCATGTTTGTAAGATCTCACTCTTCGGAGCCTATTGAATAAAATACTTGAGTTGTAGAGTCATGTTGTGATGCCATGTTGTATTTGCACATATCGAGCATATTGTGTGTATGATATTGAAATGCTTGGTGTGTGTGGCATCTAACTATCTAGTTGTTTATCCTTGGTAGCCTCTCTTACTGGGAAATGTCTCCTAGTGCTTCCACTGAGCCTTGGTAGCTTGCTACTGCTCCGGAACACTTAGGCTGGTCGGCATGTGTCCTTCTTCTTTCCTGTGTCTGTCTCTACAGGGAAATGTCACACGATGACTACCGGAGTCCTGTTAGCCTGCTACAGCCCGGTTTACCGGAGTCCTGCTAGCCAAGTTGCTACAGCCCGGATTCACTTGCTGATGACCGACACGTTCGTTGTTGGGTCATGTATGCCTGTCCTTGTAAATTAGTGCCACTTTGGGTTCACGACTAGCCATGTCAGCCCGAGCTCCTTGTCATATGGATGCTAGAGACATTATCATATACGTGTGCTAAAAGGCGCAAACGGTCCCGGGCAAGGTAAGGCGACACCCGTGGGAATACCGTGCGTGAGGCCGCAAAGTAATATGAAGTGTTACATGCTAGATCGGTGTGGCTCTGAGTCGGAGTCCTGACAGCTTTGGTATCAGAGCCTGACTGCCTATAGGATTACCAAGCCAAACTGGTCGAAGTTGAGTCTAGAAATTCTTTAGTTATATAAGGGAATTGATTGTGGGATGGAATGTAAAGCTCTTTTTACTCCTTATACCTTATTCCCTTCTGATCCGAGTCATCTTATTCTTCCTACGGGGTTAAGGAACTAGGCTTTCTCTTCTCTCTATCAGGATCACGTGTTACTAATCTGTAGACTTATAAGATTGTTGGATATAAGCCTCAGTTCAGTTTCTACTACCTCCATGTGTTCATAGTTGATCTCGGAATTTGGATATTGTGCTTCTGAGTGATTATGCCACCATTTTGCAGAATGTCTCAAATCTTTTTGAGCATTTACAACCGTTATGTTGTCCGATTCATCCCAGGTTCCTAAACAGTCTGATGCATTTGCAAATCCCTTCTTACCATTCTGAAGTTCCTTTGTGCCAGATCAACCATACTAACTAGTGTGTTGAGGTACTTCATTGCCTCGACGTATATGTTGGAGCTATTATTATGACCCTAGATGTTTAGAGTAACACCCAGTAATCTAGCCATGTTTTGTGCCGGTGTGTTGATTCTGGCCGTCATTCTCGAAAGCATCCCGTGATGCCATTTAGTTAGAAGGCATTCTATTCCTAGGTTTTGAACCCGAGACTCACCCCACCTACTTCATGTTGATAGTGTTTGCTTGTTCCTTTAGGTTATTAGTAACCTTTACGATAGTCCTCGAGGTCCGTGGTATTTCCTTCTTCTAATACCATGAACCAATATGTCAGAAGTTCTTTCGAACCAAAAGATCACAATCAGAGTACTCTTGAGGAGTTCTCCATTCATAATTGTGACTGCCAGTTCTACCTTTCTGCATGGGTTATCCGGAAGAAATATGTTGAACTCGTTCGACATGCTAACCCATGAATCCATAACTCAGAAAATCATATGTTCTTTTGAGTTGACCCTCTTTAGTTATTTTCTGGCCCTCGTCTATCAATTGACAGTAAGGAGTAGTTCTGCATTCGTTTTCATTAGTGCTTATTATTCTTGTGGACCGTCAAGTCATTCTATCCTAGAATGACTAGGAGAAACAAACTCCAGTACCTTGTCCATTTTTAGGATTTGGTCAAAGCAGTTGTATTTCGCAGATCAAAATGCCAATCCAGCTTTTGTTCTGTTCTACCCTGAAGTATTACCCACTTTATGTCAGGAATGTCATGAGGGTTGCACCTTCTCTTATGGATTCTCGACGTAGTGATACTTCTCACCATCATTATTCATTCCTCGGTTCCAAGTTGTCACAACCGGAGTGCTGACAAGTGAATCATGATGTGTGAAATCTATACTTCTAGCAACCTTGTTGCTTGGTAGATAAAGGACAATAATTTCATTCTTAGTATGTTGATTATTGAATCATCACCATAATGTTGATCGTGCTACCTAGTCCACTTTCCTGGTGCCCTCCTCGATTGATGAGTTAGGATTTTGTCAAATCCTCGCTCATTTGATCATATCGTCTTACCCTGAAAAGCAAGATTGTTCTTGAGCTTAGTAACATACCAGTGGATCATGACTTTCCGAATGACTTCTCGAAAGTATCACCAAGTTGTCAACTGATTGTTATGTTGAGCTCGTGATCAAGTTGGTTCCTTGTAACCACCCTTTCTCCAAGAATCTGTGTCGAATACCCCGAGAAAGTTGGTTAAGCTAAACAACAACTTGGAGAGTTGGAAGATAAAAGCTTGTTCGACTTAGTTCATTCCAAAGGGATATCTTTGTGTGTGTGTGTGTGTGTTGAAGAAAGATGATACCTTCATCGATTGATCCTCGTGATCAATTGTTGGCGCTATTGTCTTATCCAATCTTTGATTTGAGCATGGGCTATCATCAAATCGAATCAGAACCAACAATGTTCATAATGTTGGCTTACTCGTGGTTGATCCCTTGAGCATACACCATTACATCTTTTGGTCTGACCAATGCTATCACTTGTTCACATAATTGTGGAATTCCATCTATATGGAAATCTCGATGGATTGTTGTTGAGCCCATCAAGAACATCCTTATCTCCTCCATGATTTTGTTGAACATTAAGCTAGTGCTGGAAACTTTTGAAAGCGTCTCTTCATGATAGCTCATGAAGCATATGTTCGGATGTAAGAAGTGGCTTTCTCCAGCTCATGTGCAGCTAATGCAAGTTGCGCAGTGACCTCGAGAAGTCAATGTTGCTTCATCTGGAATCATCCCAAGTAAGTCATGCATGTGCGAAGTATACATTGGTTTGTGAGACTAGCTACCTTCATTCTATATGTATCCCTAGAACACTCAGCCACTGATTGATTTGTTCAAGGATAAGAAGTTCAAGTGCTAATCCTGAAGGGCCCGGACGGACATGCACAAGACTTCGTTATTGTAATGATGGTTCCCCTCCTGAACTTGGTAGTGTTTTGTTGTAAGACTACCATGTGATCATGTTTGTCTGGGACAACATGTTCACATGTTTGTAGCAGTACCAACTCATGTTTTGGAGCTTGCTATCGCAGTTCATTTCCCGAGAATCTCGCAACATCATCTCATCGAATTGTGTTGCAAACTTTCATTTTTATTTCTAGACTTAATGAGTCTGGAATATCCTAACACCAACTAGATCTGAATCTCAGGATGATATGATGGTTGGAACGTTTCCCAAGAACTACAATGTTGGTCTCTTTGTGACCCGGTAAAGTGGATGTCGTGGCCAACACACCCAGCCGGAGGACCTAATATTGTAGTATCTTGATTGAGGAAGTTGGCCACCTCCCCATAAGGATTTCGTAGGATTTACTCCCTAATTGTCCCTTATGGATTTTAGTGTTCCCGAAGTTCGACCTTTTACTTGATGTTCTAGATATTAAACCATATCTATGAATGGGATACGCTAACACGTCAAGGAGAACATTAGAAGTGGAGCGCTAAATGTCTCTTGGTCGATCATCTAGATTTTGACCCCTTGGCCTCACTAAGGTGAAATCTAAGAAGGTGTTATCCTCCTTTGCATCTGCATCATCCATCACCATTCATCATGGCAGTATGTTGTGTTGCCAGGATCCTTGTCACGGATATTGGTAAAACCTTGATGAATATGGAAATTCTCAAGTTCTTGAGAGCACGCGCAAGCACTAGGTGTTATCACCGGCACTAACTGGGATTGCTCCCAGCTTCCTCAGTTATGCTATAACCATTCCAACAGTGGAATCACTCTCTATTGTTGAGTTTCTCCCCAATTACTAGAATCATTCCCAGCATTTGTATTTTGTTCCCAGCTTGCACCGCCTTTGTGCCACCCTACCATGGACTACCCTTCTTAGTTATTACTGATCAGGATCATTTCCAACTGGTCCTACCATGGGTTCCATCCATCTCCGATGATAGGCAAAACCATCCATTGTGTTTTCTTCAAGGTAATCCACATCATCCATACTAGTCCGGGTATGTCATTCATCTGGACTCCTTCAAATGATCGATTATGATTTGCCCTAAGCTGGTATAAAGAGCTTCAATGATCTTTGAATCAAAGGTAATTCTTTTTGCCACTTAAGGGATGATTCTATGAGCCACTTCCTCTAAGATGCCCTGTTATGGAGTCATGGCAATTAAACTCCTCGCTACTTTGAAACCCATGCACCATATTATCTAAGCGTGGAATTGTTGCCTATCAAATTGAACCTTTGTTATCAGTTTCTTTCCATCCCTCTTGATGTGTGCTTCGTGTCTCAGCTCAAGAGATGTTGCTATGACTCACCCCGTGAGTTGATCCTGAGTTGTTCGATCTTCGAGAAGATCGATCCTTTCTAGAGTTTATTTTTTCCTCTCGTTGTCATGTTGGATGGAGTTCTCAAAGCAAGACGACGAGACAAAGATGGTGATTGAATCAATGCCCTTATGAAGTGCAACCTGGATCGTGAAGATTATGTTAGTTCGTTCCTCCTTCATCTTACCCTACGCTTGAATCTCGGGACGAGATTCTTGTTTAGTGGGGGTGAGTTGTCACAACCCCAGTTCAGGCCTTGCCTGTTCTTGCATTAGCCTCCATGCATCATGTCTAAACTTTATGAAAATTTTAAATGGGGGCTGATAAACCCTAGCAGCAAATGAAATTCAACTAGGGTCCAAATAAAATCATTTTCACTAAACCCAAAATGCCCTTCTAAAATGTTCATCATCTTTGCCTTGGTCTTAAACCTCTAACAAAAATGGTGCGCACTTTTCTAGGACAACAGAGGGTCACTGAACTAAATCATATAGTATTTGCATTTGGGCGTTTAAATGCTATAAAATATTTTAAATGCTCAAATAATCTTAAACTGAAATGTTTACTATAGGATATATTCCCAACAGTGGTCATGAGCAGTTTAATGATTTTTGGGATTTATTTAGTATTTTAATTAAAGCCCTTAAGTTACAGAAGAAATAGAAAACATAAATAAAAAAAGAAAGAGAGGGAAGGACTTACCTAGCAGCCGAGCCAACCCACCACTGTAGCAGCCCAGCTGGGCAAAGCCAGCCCGGCCCACCACAGGCAGCACTGTCTTCTTCCTCTTGCCAGGAGGAGAAGCAGCTGCGTGCCCGGCGCGCACGCGAGCCGCGCCAGCTCCTCCCTGCCTGCCTGGCCTCCACGATCTTCTGGATGACGCCACGAACCCCCTTGCATCTCTCCCCACTCTCCCCATGCTCTTTCCTCTCCCCTGTCTCTCTCTTGCGCGCAGCCACCCGGGCGCCATCGCCGCCGTCCGCTGCCACCACGGCCACAGCCACTCCCTCGCTCCATCTCCGCGTCCCCGAGCTCTGCATCGTCGCCCTCTTCGTCCACGCCGAGCCAAGAAACCGGGGAAGCACCGCGTCATCGTCTCAGATGTCTTCTTCAACCTCGGTGCCGGCAATCCCCGCCGCTTGATTCGCCACTGTTAGGCCTTCCCCAAGCTCGTTGAGACCCTCGCCCGACGCGCTGTGAGCTCCTGCTCTCCCCCCCCCATAGCATGTCGTCGTTTCCTCCCTCTATCGCGCTAGTCGCCGGAGTCGTGAGCTCACCGCCGCCGGACTTCAAGCCGCCGTGGACAGAGGCTGTTTCCGTCGCGTCCAAGCACCGCTACGTGCTCAGCATGTTCCCAGAAACCCAACACCACCGTCAGCTAGTTCCCCCGTGCACTGCAACATCGTTGCCGAGCTTGCCCGAGCTCCGGCCGCCGCGCTTGCTGTTGCCTCCGTCACTACGGTCCACCCGAGCGCGAGCTGATGGCTCCGTTGGATGGGGACGAGCACCAGTGTCTCACAGGACCAAACCGCGCTCGAAACCATGGCCTACAGCTTGATCCTGAGCGTCGCCACTGCGAGCCGTGGTCGCCATCGTTTAATCGTCGGTTAGCCGACATGGCATGGTCATTAGGACTAACCCCCCCCCACACACACCCTTAGCCACCTCAGTGCCACTGACAACGGGCCCCACCGCTAGTCAAACCCAGTCAACGCTGGATTTGACCGGGTTTGCCCAGTGTGTCACAGACCAGTGGGCCCCACTGGTCAGGTTTGACCTGGTCATCGCTGTTGACCTACTGACGTCACGCTGACGTCAGGCTGACACAGTAATTTATTTTCTGGATTAAGAATAATTCAGAAAATTCCAGGAAATAGTTAAAACTTCAAAAAATCATAGAAATTCAACCGTAACTCCAAATTAAATAATTTATATATGATAAATTATCAGAAAAATATGAAGAATCTGTTTCTGGCATTTTCATGCATGTTTGATTAACTTAAGGTTGCTGAATATGACAATTTGGTTAAATGGCATTTGAAAATGCCACATATGGAGTTTGATTTTGAACCTTGAGTTCAAAGCAACTTCATTTAACTCGTTGCTAGTTGCATTAGCTCAATCAATAGCATATCACCATGTCATGATCGTGCATCATATTGCTACATTGCATTGATTGTGTTCTTTCTCTGTTGCCGGTGTTTGTTCCCCTCGGTAGACGTATATTCCAGCGACGAGTTCGATGACACTGATGAAGAACTATATCATCTTCAGAAGTGCCAGGCAAGCAAAAACCCCTTGTTCATTCCGATACAATCCCACTCTCTCGCTCCTGCTCTCTTTTACTACATTAGGACAACAACGATTCGTCTGCTACTTGTTGCGGTAGTTGAACCCCTTTTCCTCTGCATGACCTGTCATTGCCATAGTAAATAGATGAAACCCACTAGCATGAGTAGGAGTTGTTTGAGCTCTGATGTGCCTACTCATTCATGCTTGTTTGTCATGCCTGCTATGCTTAGAGTTGTGTCATGTATGATTCATCGGGGATGAATTGGAACCGTGATGAACATGTCCTACTGTGTGTGAGCTAAGTGTGTGAACACGATTTGGTAAAGGTAGCGGTGAGAGGCCATGTAGGAGTACATGGTGGGTTGTCTCATTGAAGCCGTCCCTGGGAACTGAGTTCTGTGTTTGTGATCCATGAACAGCTACTACCACTCATTGGGATCCTTAATTGACCCTCTTGGCTTCTTAACCACCCTTGTCCTCTATCCAGGAGTTGCAAGTAGTTTCTGGTGTTTGTAGTATACTGGAGGCCATGCGCAGCGCTAACCCGAGGAGTGGGCTGTGATGCGGTAGGCACGTGGCCGGGTATGCCGGGCGCCCGTTTGGTGTCGCGGAAGCCTGTACACATCATTCGGGGCCGTATGTGGAAACCTCGGCCGGACTCCCTGCGGATGGAACCTGAATAGGCGATAAACCTGGACTAGAGACTTGAGTGTTTAGGTAGGCCGTGGCCGACACCCTCGTTGGGATTCCGCTTGAAGGTTGCCGAGTACATGTCGTGTAAACGATGGTAAGTGGTGAGAGCGTGTGTGAAGAAGTACACCCCTGCAGGGTTAATATAATCTATTCGAATAGCCGCGTCCACGGTAAAGGACCTCTGGGTTGCCTATACAGTTCATAGACAAGTGAAAGTGGATACTCTAAAATATGCAAGATAAGAGTGAGTGCTATGGATGGTGTTCTCGTAGGGAGACAGGAGCGGATCCATAGTGGTGTATTGATATGGTGAATATGTGGACTCGTGTGTGCCACCTCAAAAGAGTTACTTGCAGTCGTAGTTCAGGATAGCCATCGAGTCAAAGCTGGCTTGCTGCAGTTAAACTCCACCACCCCTTTGTTGATAATGATACATATGTAGTTAGTTCTGATGTAAATCTTGCTGGGTACATTTGTACTCACATTTTCTTAATTATGTTTTTGCAGAGAGACTTTAGTCTCGCTAGTAGTTTCGCATGGACTTGGAAGTTTAGCTTGTTACCTCAACTATGATCTTGTGCCCTCGGCAGGATCTGGTAGATAGTCAGGCTTCTCAGCCTTTTTCATTTGTAGATGTCTGTACTCAGACATGTTAAGCTTCTGCTTGTGTTTTGACTTGTATGCTCTGAATGTTGGGTCATGAGACCCATGTTTGTAATATCTCGCTCTTCGGAGCCTATTGAATAAAATACTTGAGTTGTAGAGTCATGTTGTGATGCCATGTTGTATTTGCACATATCGAGCATATTGTGTGTATGATATTGAAATGCTTGGTATGTGTGGGATCTGACTATCTAGTTGTTTATCCTTGGTAGCCTCTCTTATCGGGAAATGTCTCCTAGTGCTTCCACCGAGCCTTGGTAGCTTGCTACTGCTCTAGAACACTTGGGCTGGCCGGCATGTGTCCTTCTTCGTTCTTGTGCCTGTCTCTGCGGGGAAATGTCACGCGATGACTACCGGAGTCGTGTTAGCCTGCTACAGCCCGGTTTACCAGAGTCCTGCTAGCCCAGTTGCTACAGCCCGGATTCACTCGCTGATGACCGACACGTTCGTTGCTGGGTCATGTATGCCTGTCCCTGTAAGTTAGTGCCACTTTGGGTTCACGACTAGCCATGTCAGCCCGGGCTCCTTGTCATATGGATGCTAGCAACACTATCATATACGTGTGCGAAAAGGCGTAAACGGTCCCGTGCAAGGTAAGGCGACACCCATGGGAATACTATGCGTGAGGCCGCAAAGTGTATGAAGTGTTACATGCTAGATCGGTGTGGCTCTGAGTCGCGGTCCTGACACGGATAGTCCAGGGCCTTTGTTATAGTTCCCCGTAGGGGCCACATACCCCGAACCCTATGCGGACGGAGTGTCATCTTCGGCACGGTCTTCGCTGTCCCTCGCGCCATTTGTTGATCGGGAGAGATCCTTTGGGACAACACCTCGGTGTCGTCTACCTTATCGGGTAGGGAGATCTGTGGAGGAGTTTCACTCTCCATCATCTCTGGAAGGAGATCCCCCGAGGAGGAGGACTGTTGAGGAAGGTTGCATGCCGGACTGCAAACATACATTTTAAATATTACTCGGGTAACCAAGAAAGAAGGGGATATGTTTAAAACACCCTTGTTCACTTACATTCAGTTGAGGGCTTGTCTTTATGGAGATACTGTGTGTCAACGTCACCTCCCAGACCAGAGCCCCCTGATAGGGATATCTTCCCTCGCTTGGAAGCCTTTGTATTCAAGTCTTCGGAAGCGATCCTCTTCTCCCCATGGGAAGAAGAGATGTCAGTTTCCCTTTCCCTTTCATCTTCAAAAGATGGAGGTTTAATCTCCCCCGACGTGCTGTCCAACGCACCTTTGGAATGGGGGCCACTCTGTGCCCTCCTGCTCTCCTCCTTATCTTTCCCCGCCGGCACTTGATATGGTGCCGAAGCTAGCATCCTTGTTAACACCGGATCAGCAGAGTCTTCGGGAAGTGGAGACGAACACCTGATTCTCTCCGCCTTCTTTATCCTGCCCTGGCCGAGTAGAGTTTTATCAGCACATTGTTATGAGGAATTTGACTAAACTATGTTCGGGAGTTAAGTGCTTACCGAGGTATCTGGATAATTGCAGTCAAGACCATCGGTAGTATCCGGCCACTGTTTTCATGCGCTGAAGAATAATTTCCACATCCCTTTGAGCATCATGCCAGAGAAGTGTTGAAGGGTCTGTGGACCTTCCGGATTGAACTCCCACATGCGGAAAGGACGTCGCTGACACGGTAGGATTCGATGGACTAGCATTACTTGGATTACATTGGTAAGACGGGTGTCCTTTTCAATGAGGCACTGAATGCGACTTTGCAAGTCTGCACTTCATCAATAGATCCCCAGTCCAGCCCCTTGTTAATCCACGATGCAAGCTGTAATGGAGGGCGAGATTGAAACACAGGTGTAGCTGCCCACTTTTTACCACGGGGTTCAGTGATGTAAAACCACTCCCGTTACCATAGATCAGAAGATTCTGCGAAGGAGCCCTTGGGCCACGGAGAATTGGTAAGTTTGCTTATTGAAGCACCTCCGCACTCTGCTTGTTTCCCATCGATTACCTTTGATTTCACATTAAATGTCTTAAGCCATATGCCGAAGTGTGGGGTAATACGGAGGAAGGATTCGCCGGTGATGATAAACGCCGAGATGTGAAGGAAGGAGTCTGGAGCTAGATCATGAAAATCTAGCCTTTAATAAAACATGAGCCCTCAGAGGAAGTGAGAGATGAACACAACCCTCTCATTGGATCTGGGAGTAGGAATAACCTGCCCTTGAGCAGGAAGCCTGTGGAGGATTTCTGCAGTCAAGTATCTTGCCTCCCTGAGCTTCGTGATATCATCCTCTGTGACAGAAGAGGCCATCCACCGGCCTTGAAGGCTGGGTCTGGACATGGTCGAAAGCTCGAAGCGACTGGATTGACCCTTGGGTGTTGGAACTCGAGAGGTGGGAGGTGGAGGAAAGGATCGGCATGGAAGGGAAGGGACATGTCTTAGCCCCTTTATAAAGGCGACAAATATAAAACGTCCACTCCGCAGCCTTAAAAATGCCTATTCCCAAGGAATCATGCCAAAAGAACATTTGGGTTACCCACGCTCATGTTGATGAAAATCCCGTAATAAGGGGACACGATCTCTGCTTTGACAAGATGTGCCAATGAAACCGTCTTGAAACGTGGAGTGGCAGGCTAGACAATGATTTGAAGTAATGGCCTGGCGATGACGTAATGTCGTGCTACAAAAATTTTCAGCGGATTGGACTCGTGAAAATATTATACTCTCTATGGTTGTGTGCGGAATTTGTTTTGCAGAGCCGAACACTATTTTAGTTCGGAGACGATTTTGGGATATTCAGAGGAGGAACCCGCCTTGCAATGCCGGAGACAATCTGCGCACCAGACTCATCGTCATTGAAGCCTGGTTCAGGGGCTACTGAGGGAGCCCTGGATTAAGGGGTCCTCGAACAGCCGGACTATTAGCATGGGCCGGACTGTTGGGCTATGAAGATACAAGACAGAAGACTTCTTCCCGTGTCCGGATGGGACTCTCCTTTGCATGGATGGCAAGCTTGGTAATTTGGATATGTAGATTCCTTTCTCTGTAACCGACTTTGTGTAACCCTATCCCCCTCCTGTGTCTATATAAACTAGAGGGTTTAGTCCGTAGAGGCAACTACAATCATAATCATAGGCTAGACTTCTAGGGTTTCAGCCATTACGATCTCGTGGTAGATCAACTCTTGTAATACTCATATTCATCAAGATCAATCAAGCAGGAAGTAGGGTATTACCTCCATAGAGAGGGTCCGAACCTGGGTAAACATCATGTCCCCCACCTCCTGTTACCATCAACCTTAGATGCACAGTTCGAGACCCCCTACCTGAGATCCGCCGGTTTTGACACCGACAGCAGCCGAATCCTCTGCGAACTGAAAGTTGCGCTTGAAGAGATTGTCGTCACAACACCATAGAAGACATGATGGGTCGGCATTCTCTGGCTGAGGTCCATGGACCATGCATGGATAGAAGCCTTGGGCAATAGCTTCAGGCTTCGACTTGGGTTGCAGATTCTTCTAAAGGATATCGCCCCATGGGCGCTTGATAGCATTCTTTTCAGCATATTCAGGAGTGAAGAAGTTATACTTGAACCATTGTTCAACCCAATATCTTCGGATCCACTGTATTCTGGTCTTGCGCTGATTGTAGCTCTCCTCGGGATCAGACTTATAAAGTTCATAGAGATCCGGAGGCAGATCCAGAGCAGTATTTCCACAGTGCTGCCTGCCACACCATTCCTTGCAGATTTCTCAGTAGCCATAATATTCAAATGGAGAGGCTTCAAGATAGTGAAAGGCTTCTGTCTACTTGTTAAACAAGAACTGGCTTCAGGGGAGTCAATATGATGCTGTAAGAATTCTGCAAATGAATGTAAACTATGAGAACCAAGGGATTCTCCCACAGACATGTACCTGTGACAACATTAGAGATGTGAGGGAAGGGGAAGAGGTCATATGCATTCTCAGAAGATTTTGAAGATAAATCAATTTGAAGACATTGACCTCATAGTGCGAAGACATTCACTTATTTGAAGTGAGTTGGTTCCAGATTTGTACGAATCCATGAATAAGTACAAGCGAGGAATCTAACTAGTTATGAAGCATAAGTGAACATACTTTGTAGGATATGAGATTCAGAAAGAGAAAGATCTAGATTTGGAAGTGTAGAAACCACTTTTGGTTGAAGTGGATGGATTTGACAGATCAAAAAAGCTATAAAAAGTGAGGTCTATTTACCACAGAAGAATTGCTAGACGAGGCAGAAAGGATGCCGAGCAGTCCAATCTCCCGCGCCCTAACTTGGTGGCGGAAGACACCTATGGAGGCGGTGGAGAAGACGAGGTCCACGGCCGGCATGAGGACGGCGTCGAAGAGGTCGCGGTAGCTAAGCGCTTTGTCTTTGGCGTCGACGCGAGCTAGCGGTGGCGCTAGGGTTTGAGCAAGATGGCGAGGTGGAAGAGGAGATAATGACCGAACGGGTGAGTATTTATAAGGTGAAGGGCTGCACAGCACAATTACGCAGGTGCCCCTGGCGGTTCACATCTGATGGACACGTGGCATGCATGCAACTTATTGAGAGTTGTTCCACGTTCCCACGCGCGCCTGGTTTGTCGGGTGGTCGTTCCGGCTTCTCTGGTATTCAGGCAAAAGAGATATAGCATTGAAAGCGAGTTTAAATGTGTGTCTCTGTATCTTGAGCTGACAAGGACGCAGTGAAGACATTTGACACGTTTCAACAGAATGCATATGACTAGATAGACATTATTTGAGGAAGAAGCACAGAAGGGGTTAGGGTCTCATCACATTCACTTAGTTCAGAAAATGGCAAGTTTGAAGACATAGCTATAAGTGAACGTTATAGAGGACAGAACACAC